>NC_068990.1:57420660-57437437 GCF_001194135.2 Octopus bimaculoides | reverse complement strand
ACTCACCAACACCAGCTGTCAAGTGGTGGTGGAGGACAAGCACAGACACAAATACACACCCACCCATATATATATATATATATATATATATATATATATGACCGTATTTTGTTTGACTGTTCATCCTTGTCCATTGTCTTGAATCACACTTTGTATTGTTTTACTTGTTTTGTTCTGTTTGCTCTTGTTCTTAGTTCTCCACAAAGACATTTTTTGCGGGCACCTCCAGTTGGGAACCACTCAGTCTTATCGTTAAAGGTGCAAAACTGAACAGTACCAATTAGTCAATAACTGATGAAGAATTACGGATCTTCTGTTTGTATCCCATTCGTTTTTACCTTCAGTATACATTACATCATTTGTATATACATTTTTTCATTTATATATATACATGTGTGTGTGTGTGTCAATTCAAAATAAATGAACAATAAAATTAACACACAACACACAAGAAGAGGACATGCACAAGGAATGTATTAGTTTGATGGTCAATAGGATTCTTTCAGTTTCTGTCTACCAAATCCAGTCACACAGCTTTGGTTGGCCCGAGGCTATGGTGGAAGACACCTGCCCAAGAAACCACACAATGGGACTGAACCTGGAACCATGTTGTTGGAAAGCAAACTTCTAATCACACAGCCACTTCTGCACTTATAGTTAACTTTTATTAGTAGGAATGATAAAACGGAAAATTTTTTGAGTGAAAATAAAAGTTTCAAACTGTTTAAGCTTCCAAACATTGGTTTATTTCTTTCTGGAATAATTGTGTGTAGGGTTTGTCGAATGAAGTTTGTTTCAATTTCAACCAACATTTATCAGAAATCTGTATATTTTTTACTTCCTGTGATGGAGTAAGCTGGCAGAGTTGATAGCATGCCAGGCAAAAGGATTAGTGGCATTACATCTGTATTTGTGTTATGAGTTCAAATTCCACTGAAGCCAACTTTGCCTTTTATCTTTCCGTGGTCAATAAAATAAATGACAGTTAAGTACTGGAGCTTATGTAATTGTCTAGCCTACTTTCCTCCAAAATTTCAGGCTTTGTGCCTATAGCAAGCAGGATTATTACTTCTTGTGTTCAACCAAGAAGTAGCAGAGGTAAAGTTTTTTCATATGTATGTTGGTTTAGTGGTTTCCCTTAAGATTTAGGGAACATGTCATTAACTTTAACTTATGTCTCCTTTGAATTATTGATGTGAGGACATAAATAATCTAAAGTGATAACGTATTTAACTGCTTGTTCATAGATCATGGGATCTAATCTCAGTACACTTAGTACTTAATTTTCTTTTGAGTGGAACTTGACTGTTAAGCATACTCATCTGACGATGTTATCTGTTATAGATCTGTAACAATGCCTAGACTATACTTCAGTGATGATATCTAAACAAGACAAAATATGCTTGAAATTGTCATTGTAGTCCTAAGGCTCAAACTCATTCATTATTGCATTCCATATTTAATTAATTTTAATTTACTTTTCAGGCTTGTCTATCTCTGATTTCCCTCTTTCCTCAAACTAATAATTTAAATACTAAGTGATCTCATCTCTAAAGATGTAATTATAACAAAAATTTCTTGAGTTTATTATGGCAAGTATGCTTACATTTACTTTACTGTTAACTTTTCACGCAGAAGACAACCCTACTTGTTTAACTCTGTCATTCTTCTATCTGAACTATACTTGCATCCTTTTCTTAAGAGAAATCAATATACATATTCTACAGAACGAAGCATCATGTAATAAGAAATTATAATGAGAAAAGAAAAGTAATTATCTCCTGAACATCATTAGCTTACAGCTGTTTCTGCTATAAGATGCAAAACACTGTGTATATATGTGTGTGTGTGTGTGTGTGCATGTGTGTGTGTGTAGTGTTATGAGCCAGTGTGTGTTGTAGGGAAGGACCGGAAGTGAGGGAGTAGGTATGTCCTGTTGGAAGTGGGGGCCGATGGGTCTCGCCAGAAGGGTCGCCGTGGACATGCAGAGTCAGTGAGGTGTGAGCAGTCAGTTGGCAGTGGACAGCGCATCA
Organism: Octopus bimaculoides; assembly: GCF_001194135.2. NCBI lineage: Eukaryota > Metazoa > Mollusca > Cephalopoda > Octopoda > Octopodidae > Octopus > Octopus bimaculoides. Next base: position 57,435,404 of record NC_068990.1, on the reverse strand, counting down.
GAGCAGACATGTTAGACAGTGCATATGGATGTTGAGTGAATCTTGCAGATCGAGACAGAGCACATGAACGTTGAAAGCGACCCTTTTCTGGACTGACAGATAAGATTACCACAATTCGTTCTTTGCTTCCGTTTTTTTCCTCCTTCACATCACAAGCTATTTTGGCGCAAAAGAAAAAAAATAAAGAAAAATGATGTGTATGGTCCATGTTTCGAATGCAATGATTAGGCCATTTTGTGGTGAAGGAGATGTCACTGCTTGGCTACAAAAAATTAAGTTGGTGGCAAATCTCCAAGGTACAGATGACCTAACGAATTTCATACTGTTGTACCTCGATGGATTGACGTTTGCACTGTACCTAAAAATGGAGGAGAAGGACCAGCTGAGCACAGAAAAAATAGAAGGTTGGCTGATGGAGGCTTTCACAGAAGGGCCATTTATGGCATATGGTCGACTGGGGAAAGCAAAGTGGGGGTGGACAGGACCCTGTTCTTAGCCAGGAATGTTGACTCAGTAGGTCAGTAAGTAAAGTACCAGCCAAATAGTAGAAATGAATATTCTCTTCAATCTCATTGAATTGACAACAGCAGACAAAGATAGTGTCTTGTGTAAAAAAAAACAAAAAAACACTCAATAGAAATCAACAGGAAACCAACTTTGTGTTATCCCATGAGCATTCCATAATATGTACATACTGCTTGTCAAGAGTGTTACCAGTGATTGTTAATCAATCTGAGAGTTCAAGGAAGTATATATATATATATATATAATAATATTAGGGATAAAATCCAAAATTACAGGTAAAAAACTCAATTAAAATCAATTTATAAAAAATTAAAATTAAATTGAGCTTTTTATTATATTTATCTTATGATATTTACTTTACTTTATATTATACTCATTTATTGTGCTTTTAATTATTAATTTTTCTATATGTGATAGTGGATTTTCATCGATGAGTTCTTGAAAATTGGTTATTTTCCCTAAAACTATATATATATATATATATATATAGGATATGTATGTACTATGATCTGGGTAATAACCTTATAATGTGCAGGAGTATTCCTGCTGTATATTAGCATATGGTGGCCAATAACCATATAGGGCATGTATGTATGTATGTATCTCTTCTGTTTTTAATCATTTAAATTCTTATTCTGAAGAAGGAGCTGATTTCTAACAAAGATATAAAGCTCCATCTGTAATGTAGATAATGAAAAAAAATGTCACATTTTAAACCTAACAAAAGTCTTGCATAGTTTTACTGCTCTGCTTACAGATTGTATTTGTAAGGTGCAAGTCAATTGGTTGATTTCTTTTTCTGAAAATCCAAGCTTATCCAGACTGACAGTTAGGCATTTACTTATAAAACCAAGTGCTCCATCCAGTTATAGAAGCTGAAGGTTTTGAAGCAGTTGTCCATTGTTATTTTATTTCTCTTAGATTTTCAGAGATACTTATATCAGCTGGACAGCTGACTTCTATCTCTCTATCTATCTATCTATCTATCTATCTATCTATCTATCTATCTATCTGTCTGTCTGTCTGTCTGTCTATGCATGTATGTATGTATGTGTGTATGTATGTATGTGTATGTATGTATGTATGTCTGTCCAACCAAAATCAGTATGGAAATATTGACGTTAAAATGATGACAATAAGGATATATATATTTTTTAAATGGTTGTTGTGGGGATCGCATTTAAAGAAATTTAGCTGCTGTTTCTAGCTGGTTATGAGATCACATAGAGGCTGTCTTGCTCTCACTCTAAAATGTTATAGATGGTGCTACTGCAATCTTTGAAGTATAGAAGCGTTTAAGTGATCTGGGTACTTATAATGTAGGTTTCTTAGTTCAAACCAAAATTTAGACATTCTCTTGAAGAATGACTATCATCATCTCTTCTAAGTCAAAGGTCTACAAGTAAAATGATGTGTTTCATTTGATTCTTTCAGATATGGTAATATTATTTTACAACATTTACCAATAGATTTATTATCAACTACTAATCATTTTGTTAACTAAACAATGTAATTAATTACTAAATTTGAGTACCAAGTGCTTTATTAAACCACATTTCATAAAAAGGGTCTAGCTGTTATAAGCCCATTTAGATCGTTGATAGAGTTAAGACTTAGAAACCTTAGAGTACAATAGAATAAGTTTGTTTGAAGTGAGATTTTCCTGATTAACAATTTCATAGTGTTATATTAAATTCACAAGTATTTTGTAATGAACATGGATAAATTACTTAAATCTATTCACCTGCTTAGAGCAAACAGGAACTAAATTAATATGTTCACTTATCAAATGATACTGCCAAAGGAAGTAGCATCCTGTACTGAAGAGTAAATGCAAATGTTCAGGATTAGTGAGTCACATGACCCAATAAACCATGGGGTTCAAAAGGTCACCAATTTCTGTATCATGCCTATGGTAACAATATTAAAGGAAGAGTCTTCATGTGGTTGCTTTACTTGTTAGAAATGGTAGCTAAGTTTCCTCAAAAGAAAGAATGGATTTGAGAATTTAGTCCTTGCTTTCTCTAAAAGTAAATATGGCACTCAGAGTTGAAACATGGCACACAGAGCTGAAAAATGGCACTCTGATCATAGTTCAGCTCTCTCAGGTCTGACCAAGGGCTATATAACAACATAGTGAATAAAAAATGGAAGCAAAAATATAGCAAAAAGATATATTAGACTACTTTGAAATTTCTATTACATATCAACAAACCACAATTTCCATGATTTCACAACCTAAAAGTTATTAAGTCAAACAATTTTGATTTAGAGTTATAAATTTGAATACTCAATTCAGGAAAAAAATTCTAAGAGAAAAGAATACAGTTATTTCCTTTTTGCACTGATTTTCCTTACATTTACCAAACTCTGTTTTGGGTGTGGAATACATAAAATATATTCCAATGAAAAAATATCATTTTGAATGAAAGATGCTCTATGAATTAAGTCTAGGCATAGCTACAGTGGTTATCATTTTGAACACAGAGGTAAGAGAATGATTGGTTTTTAGAAACTTAAATGAGTTTCAGATGTCTGGGGTCAATAGTTTATCAGACTATCTAACATGAATTTCACTAGCTAACAACTCAATGATGTTCTCATAGTTAAAGCATTTAAATATTTGATAACTCAGTCTATTAGTCCTGTTTAGCTCTAAAAATAGCCTTGAAGGCAATAAGAGAGCCTCATGGTCACTGGGGTTACATGAAATAGTAGCCAAATTGCACTCAACTTGCACTCTACTTAATCTATTTGAAACAAACCTGCACCAGACACCTCTGATTCTTCGATATAAAATCTCCTGATGTCATAATTTTATCTTAGAACTGTTTTCGTTTAATTATGTTCCAAACATCAGTTTATAGTACCAAATATGTTACAAATTTATTTTTTGTTCCTTCTTGTTTTTGAAGATGATGATGATGATGTTAACATCCTTTCATTACTGAGATACATCTTCCTATTTTTATAGTCCTGTGTTGTAGCACTGAAGCACTATTGTGCAGCAGTAATCACCCACCTTCAAGCCCACTGCAGAAATATTGTCCAATTCCAAAGATTTCCTGTTTCTTAGCATTTTATTGTCAATACTAATTTCAATAAAAGCTTGTGGCTCGTCAAAGTGAATGATGGACATATAACAAAATTCCTTCACAGCAACTAAATTCATTGGTTTAGGAGCTGATAAAAGTTTTCTCCAATATACTCCATGATTACTGACTGGAGATGGGCCATATGATTACCTGACTGGTAATGTGAAACAAGTCCTACCATCTTAGACTGAATGACATCACAGATTGGCATGACATGTATAATACCAATCTGCTTTCATCTGGATTTCTTCAGCTTCTGCAATCCACCACCAAGTTTCAGTCTAATTCTGAAAAGTGTATTGTTGTTTTTTAGAGTTTGACATGAAGAATTGTCCACAGTTGCTCAGTGAATTTTATGTATATCATTCAAAAGCCTACCAATCCTGCTATAGTTCTCATCATACCAATCCTGATGTAATCTTCTTTTTTAATTTTGAATTTAATAGTTATGATAGTAGCATCATAGAGTGTAGGTCTAAAAGAAGACCATTTATCATCCATGCCAGCTTTTCAGATAATAAATGTTTCAACACTTTCAGTTTGATAATTTTTGCAAGTATCAGGACACTCAAACTTGTAACAATTGAGCCTCTTTATGTTTAATTTCTTTAATGCCATAAAGAGCACACAGGCAATTTACTTTTGTTAGTATGACATCATAGTCTGTCTGACAGTCAGCTTCCTTCATTGAATGAGGGAAATGAACACCTTTGAGGTTGATTTATATGATCCTAATGTAACCTTTTGCTAACAGCTTGAAGCTGCTGCCTAGAACATCTGTTGAAGTGGGAAGCAGTCTAGTATTTGAATCTTCAGTCTACAACTCCTCCCAGATTCCTGCCAAACCTCTCCACAGTCACACATGATAAATGCTTAGCAGAGGAGCTCTGAGCAACATAGTCTCAGAAATACAGTATGCAGGTCCACTCTAGGAAGTACTAGTCACCTTGTCACTTGAGCAGCCTCCTTAATATTAAAGTAAGCAGTAAGGTATAGTAAGGTGAATCCTTACCATACCAGGAAAAATGCTTATTTCCTCTATCTTTACATTCTGAATTCATGTTTCACCAAAGTTGACTTTGCCTTTCATCCTTTCAGGATTGATAAAATAAATGCTAGTTGATCACTGGGATTGATGTAATAGACTTATCCCCATCCCCTTTCAGTTTCCATTTACCAAATCCACTCACAAGACTTTGGTCGGCCCGAGGCTATTGTAGAAGACACTTGCCCAAGATGCCATGCAGTGGGACTGAACTCGGAACCATGTGGTTGGTAAGCAAGCTACTTACCACACAAATTTCACCAACATCGACTTTGCCTTTCATCCTTTCAGAGTCAATAAAATAAGTGTTAGTTGAGCACCAGGGTTGATATAATTGATTTACTCCTCCCCAAAACTGCTGGCGTTGTACCTAAATTTGAAGTCAATATTAAAGAGAGGAGCACTGGAAAATGTGCACCTCCAATACTTCAATAAAGCTTTATTACTTTGGTATTTTCTTCTGTATTACAAATCTTGGATCATGGATCCCTAAAAAGTTTGGCAGCAATGGAAAGTCTGCTTATGGGAGCCAGTGTGAATATGCTTGAAGTCTCTAATCAAAATTTTATGCATCAGTTGTGAAATGGTACTACAAGTCTATCCCTGTGTGATGAACAGCTTTATTTAGGAACCATGCTACACACTCCAGCATAAGTGATGCCTTGGCAATGTGGCTGAAAAACCACCCACCCAGCATACTCCTAATGAGGTGCCATATCTGTAAAGATAAGATGTTAGAGCAGGGGTCGTCAACTATTTTTTATCTATGGCCCTCTTTGATTACTCTTTTATTCTAGTGGACCCCTACATCTATTTGATGTTTAAAAACTAGTTTTATAGAAACTTCTTTCAAAATTAATATTTCATTTTTCACACATTCACTTGTATAGGTTGATCTATGTAAAATGTTAGAGAAAGAAACCTCACTGTTTCTTGCAATAATTACCAATTCAAAGGTGGCATGCTGGCAGAAAAGCTTGCATGCCGGGCGAACTGCTTTGCAGTATTTCGTCTGTCTTTCTGTTCTGGTTTCAAATTCTCCCAAGTTCGACTTCGCCTTTCATCCTTCTGGGATCGAAAAATTAAGTACCAGTTGCATACTGAAGTCGACCTAATTGACTGCCCCCCTCTCCCCAAAAATGTTGGGCCTTGTGCCTAGAGCAGAAAAGAATAAATACCAATACATACATCTGAAGCAAAAGTTTTGCAGGGGCCCAAAATGTACTATTGTGGAACCCTAGCTTATTGTTTTGTTGTGTGGACCTCCAAGAATATTATATGGACCCTAAGAGGCCATGAAGTCTCTGGTTGAGAACCACTGTGCTAGAATATCACACACACTGCCATTGGATCTTATGAAATTTGAACTCATGCCCAAACCACTGCTTCTTTGGTTTGCTTGAGAAGAGAAATAAAAATAAACTTAAAAAGGATTCTTTTCTTATTTTCCAATTGGAAGGCTGTCAACAACAGGAAAAGATTTGCTCCAACAAAAGCACCACCAGATCATTTTATACAAGGACAGAAAAAGAGAGCAATAGAGTGAAGCAGATTTCTTAAACACATGCATTATACTGAGCAAATATATTTTTATAGCAGTTAGGCACCAAAATATGATTCCAATGAAAAGCAAACACAAAATGAACTTGCCAATTCAAAGTCTTTTAAGTACAAAATGATACCTTTTGTGTTTGTGTGAGGAAGTGGAACAAATTAACCACAATGAAGTCATAAATGCTTGAATAGTAATTACTGTAGAGAAATCGTTTTTTTTTATTTAAAACCTATCAAATATATATAGAGAGAAAGAATGTGAGTTATTTAAAAAGTGTGAAAAACCTAAGCAACAAGTAAAAGATATACATTATCTTTAATCATTCAAAATAAATGGTTAGTAATGCTTGATATACAATTTGTTTTTATTTTTATATATTTATCATTTTTTCTTTCCCATCTTTTTTTTCTGCTTTTCTTACTTTCCTTCTTTTTTTTTTTTTTTTTGCTTTATTTTTGAGACAGCTTTTCCAGTCAAGTAACAATATCAAAATGACGATAGCATTTGTTAATGTTTTGAAATATTGAGATAATCAGCAAGTTTATGGTTTTTAAATCTATTGCTTCATGGCCATAAAAATGGAATTATTGCTATCGCCTATGTACTTTGGCCATAAGTAAGCTGATGACCGAAACATTACAAGCTTCTTGGAACACTTGGGGATTCATTAATACTGCATTCTTTCTGATAATGCCAAGCAATGCTCTAAAAAGTATCAGATAAAGCCAATCAATCCTCTAAGGTTGAAAGTTTGCCAGAAATACTGCAAGAATTATTGATTTCTATTATTATTTTTTTTTGTTATTGTTGTGGTTGTTATTATTATTGTTGTTATTATTATTCGGCTTCATATTTATATTTTATTTTTTCATGTAGTATACATAGATACACGTATATATGTGAGTAAGTGCATATATATGTGTGTATATATATATATATATATGTATATATATATATATATATATATATATATATGTATGTATATATATGTATGTATATATATATATGTATGTATATATATATATGTATGTATATATATATATATATATATGTATATATATATATATATATATATATATATATATCTTTATGTATATATTTGTGTATGTGTAAGTGTCCAAATGAACAAGAGCTTATGCATCTTTGTGTGTGTGTGTGTGTAATGTTTGAGTATGAGTGTATTGCCTATTATATCATATATGTGACTGCTATCATATTGTTTTTATATGTATATATATGCTCTTTTTGTCTGCAAATAAATTCTATTTGTAAATAACACTTACTGGATGCATCAATAATGTTTTATCGTACAGAATTATGAAAGCTGTTAACGGCCGCTGATCCTTGATTCACTTGCAAAATGCAGAGGATTAGGAAGAAGATTTTCATAAGATATGCACATGTGTGTTACTTCATGCATGAATATATGTATATATGTATGTATTTATTCATATATATATATATAGATGTGTGTGTGTGTGTGTATATATATATATATGTATTTATTCTTATATATATATATAGATGACGTGTGTCTATATATATAAATATATATATATGTACACACACACACACACACTCACACATATATACACACATACATATACATGTATTCATATATATTACTACACATACAGATTTCTATCGGTAATAACATAAATATGTATATATACACAAATATAACTTATATATATACATGCATATGTATATATACATATATATTTATACATGCATATATCTAATACACACATAGGTGTATCAGTCTGACACTCAGGAAAGTGAGAAATTATACATCTATATTTATATATATACACACACACTCACGTATTTATTTATATATACTTGCATTTGTCAGATAAATTTATTGGTCTTTTTTTCCATTTGTTTTAATCTATTCCAATATTATTTGAATCACCATAAAAAATATTTTTATGGTAGTGTTTCATGGTTTTTATAACTCTATTTTCCCTCTATAACTTTTGTTTATAGTTTTTAGAAATTTGAATAAATTTTATTTCTTATTCGACATATGACAATAAAATGCTGTGTAGGAAAAACTGGACGCATTTATTTGATAACCTAGTACATACACACACACACATACACACATGTATTCGTATTTACACATGTACATATATATGTACAAGTATATACATATATGCATATATATGTTCTTTTATAGGGCTTAGAAAAACTGAATAAATTTTGCTGAGTCCTATAAAAGAACATACATATGCATATATGTAGATACTTATACATGTATATGTATATGTACATGTGTGCATGTATATATATATATATATATATATATATATATGTTCTTTTATAGGCCTTAGAAAACTGCAATGTGTGAATTTGAGAGATGAATTTGTTGGATAATATCATAATTCACTGATCCTCCTGTATTTTCTTTTATCCAAAGGTAGTAGCTTTACAGTACCCCCTCGTTTACTTCTCTACCCACTCAAGTTTAAACCTCATGAGTACTACTAAGTATATTTGATTCTCATCTCTGAACTATATAGATAAATATATACATACATATACATATACATATCTTTAAACACACACACACACATACATATATGCATATATGCTGGTGTCACGTAAAAAGCACCAGTGCCAGTTCTGTGTAAAGGCACCTAGTACATTCTGTAAAGAGTTTGGCATTAGGAAGGGCATTAGGCTGTAGAAACCATGCCAAGATAGACAAGGAGCCTGAACAGCTCTTCAGCTGGTCAAACTGTCCAACCCATGTCGGCATGGAAAATGGACATTAAATGATGATGATGATGATGTTGACGATATATCTATCTATCTATCTATCTATCTATCTACCTATCTATCTATCTATCTAAAGCTATAAATAAAATAATAAATAAATGTGCCCTTTTAAAGTCTAGCCAGGCTCATGGGCCTGGTTTCCCAGTTTCATTGGTATATGTGTTCCCCAACTGGATGGGAAACCAGTCCATCGCAGCATTACTCATATTTGCCAGCTGAGTGGACTGGAGCAATGTGAAGTGAAGTGTTTTGCACAAGAACACAACACGTCACCCGGTCCAGGAATCGAAACCACAATCTTACGATCATGATGCTGATACCCTAACCACTAATCCACGTGCCTCCACATCTAAAGGTATATATATATATATATATATATATATATATATATATATAAATATATATATATATATGAGTCTAGGACATTTACCCCATGGACAATAACCCCTTCCAGGACAATTACCCCTGATGTTAACAGACGATGATTCAAAACTTCTTCATAAATTTTAGAGTGGGGTAACTAACCAAGGGGAGTAATTGCCCTAGGGGACGGTTGTTGTCAAGGGAATTGTTCTATGGGTGGCAGGATAATTGTCCTCAGAGTAATATATATACATGTATACATATACATACTCATATGCATACACACACACACACACTCACACATATATACATATATATGTATTTGTATATTCATTCTTTATTCGTTTATTCTTTTAATTGTTTCAGTGATTTGACTGTGGTCATGCTGGAGCACCACCTCGAATCTTTTAGTTGAATGAATCGACTCCAGTGCTTACTTTTTAGGCCTGGTACTTATTCTTTAAGTCTCTTTTGCCAAACCGTTAAGTGATGGGGATGTAAACACACCAACATTGGTTGTCAAGCTGCGATGGGAGAACAAATGCAGATACAAAGACACACACACAGATATATACACATATATATTCTTTTACTTGTTTCAGACATTTGACTGCAGCCATACTGGAGCACCACTTTTAGTCGAACAAATCGACTTCAGGACTTATTCTTTGTAAGTCCAATACTTATTCTATTGGTCTCTTTTGCCAAACTGCTAAGTTACGTGGACGTAAACACACCAACATTGGTTGTCAAGCAACAGTGAGGGAACAGCATATATACATACATATATATATTTATATATATACAACAGGATTCTTTCAGTTTCCATCTACCAAATCCACTCACAGGGCTTTGGCCACCCCAAGGCTATAGTAGAAGACACTTGCCCAAGGTGTCACACAGTGGTACTGAACCCAGAACTATGTGGTTGAGAAGCAAGATTTTTATCACACAGCCACTCCTGCACCTATATATGTATGTATATATATATATATATATATATATATGTATGTATGTATATTTTTCGTTTTTGAATTTGGTTTGCAAGATTCTTTATGTGAGTTCAGGTGTTGAAGCATATTTTGTTGTGTCTGGGAAGAGTCATTCTCTTTTAGAGCCTTGTTATTTAACACACTCACTGGTAAAATTTCCACTCATTTACTTATTTATTTTCACTGTTAACAACTACGGAAAATGTTGCAAGACAAAACATAAATTTTAGGAAAAATAAATAAGTAAATGAGTGGAAACTTTACTGGTGAGTGTGCTAAATAATAACGCACTACAAGAGAATGACTCTTCCCAGACACAACAATATATATATATATATACCACACAGCCACACATGCGCCTATCCACACAGCTGTGTTTGGAAAAATATGTGTTTGTATATATGTGTATGTATACATGTGATGTATATATGTATATATATGTGTGTGTGTGTGTGTGTAAAGGAGACCACTAGGTGGTCTGTTAATATGCTAGATCTCAGATATTTTTTCTCAATCTCCTTGATTCTTTTAATGTGCTTTTTCCCTGGTATTAAATTGATATTAATGTCCAATTTTTTACCCTAATGTTTTAATTTATATATATATATATATATATATATATATATATATAGTAATAATATTAGGAAATAAAAAATTTATTCCAGCCATACAAGCAAAAATTGGTATAATATTATACCGGGTTTCCTAATATATAATATATATGTATATAATTAATTTAGAGACGAACCACCACTCTACAACTCAGTCAGCTCAGAATCCATCCAAATCCATGCTGTGAGGCATATACCATCTTAATATATCTAATATTTTAATCTAAAAATTTAAATTAAATAACATATTATATAAATAAATCATATAAATAAATCATAGAAATATTAATTTAAAAAATTTAGAAGTCAAATTTATAAATTAGACAGTAAAAATTAATACGATAATATACAGTATGGAAGTATAAATGTAAAAAGTTAGTGCTAGTACATAGACTACGCGCGTTTCATGGCTGAAATCGACTTACTTCCAATAAAATTAAATCCCGGGTGGTCCAACATATGAATTCTTTTAAGAACAGAAATTTAATGAACTCTACGGGCCTTAGTAAATACATTTGGGAACTTAAATCAAAAATAATAGAATACGAGTTAAAATGGGAAATGGTTTGCAAGGCTAAAACATATAGGATAGGGAATAAATTCTGCTTATTATGTACTAACGAATTTAAAGAGATATTATTAGCTAATAAAAAAATTATTTAACTCCCACAATGAACGTAATATTAAATGCAGACATAAATTAAATTACTTATATAATAAGTTTAGATAACTATTTTTTTCATTTAAACCTAGTATTAGATACCAACTTATAGTTGTGATCAGTATCGTAAAATACATCAAATTAGTTTTAGAACACTTTAATCATCACAATATTATACTAAATTGGAACATATAACTACCTTTACTGTAAGTATTCAACGATAATATGAGCAGTCTTTTACAATGTTTCATAACATTATTTAAGTAATATATAATTTTCGTATTTGGTATAGTTATTATTCTGCGTAAATCTGAGAGTTTTAAGTATTTTAGTATTATTAATCTTCAATAAACTTTTTATTGTAGGTAGATTTTCGTTTTCGATATTTTCGTTTTCGATATTTTCGTTATTATTTTAGTTTAGTAATTATAACACGTACTTACCTCTGGTAATGGACGCCATGTTTATCACGTGACTTTTCAGTATTAATTTTCATAGCATTATTTACGTAATATAGAATGTTCGTATGTGTCTAGTTATTATTCTGCGTTAATTTGCAAGGTTAAGTATTTTAGTATTTTTAATCCTCAAAAAACTTTTTATTTTAGGTAGATTTTCTTTTTCGATATTTTCTTTATTATTTTAGTAATTATAATACGCATGGACTTCTGGGTAATAGACGGCATATTTATCACGTGACTTTTTAGTATAAATTCTATAGAACTGCCATTTTTGTTTTAATCGACAATTACCAGCCGGCAGATAAGTCATGTTTTCTTATTTTAATTCTATAAACAATATTGACATCCGTCTTTCTGTAACTTTGTACACTAACACATTTTTTTTTTACTATTGTCTACTTATTCCATAATGTTTTAACCTTATTTACTATAATACTATAATATTTTTAGATTATAACCCTTAATAATTATATTAATACCGTTAATGTGGGGATTAGTTTACAGATTTTATCTCTTTATATATATTTTTATTTTTCATGTTTATGTTTATTCCTTGAATGAGTTTAGGTATTTTCTTAGGGATTTGACCCGAAGAGTGACTGATTTTGAGAGTAAAATCATTTCCCCGTCCTAATGAACTGTGATAGCATTTGCCCCCCAAAAAGTGTTAATTCAAAATATATTCAATAATAAACCATAATATAAAGCATTTTCCAAAATGTAACAAAACTTGCCATAAGATAGAAATAATGTTTCTGCTTGAAAAGTTTCCTACTAGTTTTTTTAATTGCAAAGTCTTTGATTAGATCCTCATTATGACACCATGAAAACAACAAAATTATATTTCCGATCATATAAACCACATCAGATATTATTTTAGCAAGTCTAGCATGCTTGACAAAATGCCTACATATATTTTACCCGTCGCTATGTTCTGAGTTCAAATTCTGCCATGGCCAACTTTGCCTTTCATCCGTTCAGGGTCAATAAATTAAGTACCAGTGAATCACTGGGGTTGATGTAATCAACTACTCCCCTCTCCACAAATTTCAAGCTTTGTTTCTAAAGTAGAAAGGATTATTTTAGCAAGTTTAAAGTAATTTCTTTTGTACTGTAAACCATTTACCATTTCTGTGCTGCCCCCTTCCCTTGATGTTTTAAGCGCATGCTTCTTTTACTTAATGGTTAATCCAGTGCTAGCGAGATTGAAACAAGTACACAACCTCACTATAAAAATATATCCTTGCACCTAATGGAATTAATTATTTTATTCTGATATTGGATGTTGATATATGAATTAATTATTGAATTGCAAAAATAATAATGATATGACCTATCAGCTGTGTTCATTAAGATTCAAAAGTAGATTCCATTATCTTGTCCACCATTGCATTCATTATTTCTGCCTTAATTATGTACTTTAAAAATATGATAAAAGAAGCATTATTTATGTGTTTTTGACATCATCAAGTTCAACATTGTCACCATCGACATTGTCATTCTTGTCAACATTTTATGATATTCGTGATTGTGTTGTTCCATGCTTGCATAGGTTTGATGGGTCTGCTCCAATCCAGTATGTTGCAACATGTCAAGAATCTTTGTCGTTTCCTGCAAGAGGAGTTCAGCTCTCATCATTTCTTCCTATGTCATTCTTTGTCTTCTCCCTATGTAGATTTTTAAAACTTTTCAACCGTCTGACATTTCTTTATTCTACTGTCACACACACACACACACATAACACGCAAATGTAAAGAAGTGGTGTTGAAATCTGGTTTCCCTCATATTTGGTTCAAGAATTTCTATATATGTCTGTTTGTCTCTCCGTCTATGTATATATATGTATGTGTGCATGCATCTATATGAATACATGTGTGGTTGGCCTGATGCTATTGTAGAAGACATTTTCCCAGGGTGCCACACAGTGGGGATGAACTCAGAAGAGACAAAATGCCTGTGTAAAATTTCATTATGATACATTACCTATTTTTAATTTTCATTTTAACCAGCGTCATCTGATCTGAATGGAATTATCAAGTGAAAATGAGAAAATAATTATAGTAGCTAAAATATATATAGAATATATGTATATATATATATATATATATAAATACAAGATCCAAGGATTTAGTTGTAGGGGGAAAGTTAGCATCAAGCAATCTGTAGTAAATATAAAAAAACAACTTTCGGGAACAATAGTGGTTTATTGAGGCTGTGGATTTTTTGTATTGAAGTATGATAAGTTGAAGAAAATTCTTTTTACATTTCACAGTAGGCAACCAGGGTTGCCAAGTATGCGAATAAGTATCCAAGAGTTCGGAAATTGAGTAGATATGATTTGGGCAACATATGTTTCATAGCAAGCCCGGAACTTATCTACTCCATTCCTTAACTCTTGACTATATATATGTATCATCATCATCATCATCATCGTTTAACGTCCGCTTTCCATGCTAGCATGGGTTGGACGATTTGACTGAGGACTGGTGAAACCGGATGGCAACACCAGGCTCCAATCTAATTTGGCAGAGTTTCTACAGCTGGATGCCCTTCCTATCGCCAACCACTTAGAGAGTGTAGTGGGTGCTTTTACGTGTCACCCGCACGAAAACGGCCACGCTCGAAATGGTGTCTTTTATGTGCCACCCGCAC
>NC_068990.1:57419908-57420437 GCF_001194135.2 Octopus bimaculoides | reverse complement strand
AGTCATCGCCTCGGTGAGGCCCAATGTACGAAGGTCTTGCCTCACCACCTCAGCCCAGGTCTTCCTGGGCCTACCTCTTCCACGGGTTCCCTCAACTGTTAGGGTGTGGCACTTTTTCACGCAGCTATCCTCATCCATTCTCACCACATGTACATACCAGCGCAATCGTCTCTCTTGCACACCACAACTGATGCTTCTAATGTTCAGCTTTTCTCTCAAGATACTTACACTCTGACGGGTATTCACATTGACATTACACATACAACGGAGCGTACTGGCTTCATTCCTTGCGAGCTTACGTATGTCCTCAGCAGTTACAGCCCATGTTTCACTGCCATGTAGTATGGCTGTTCATACGCATGCGTCATGCAGTCAGCCTTTTACTCTGAGTGAGAGTCCCTTTGTCGCCAGCAGGGGTAAGAGATCTCTAAACTTTGCCCAGGCTATTCTCATTCTAGCAGCTACACTTTCAGCGCACCCACCCCCACTACTAACTTGGTCGCCCAGATAGCTGAAGCTATCGACTACC
>NC_068990.1:57413891-57419536 GCF_001194135.2 Octopus bimaculoides | reverse complement strand
ATATATATATATATATATATATATATACATATAGATAGATAGATTGATTGATAGGTGCAGGTGTGGCTATGTGGTAAGAAACATGCTTTCCAACCACATGGTTCTGGGTTCAGTCAGTGAGCATGGCACTTTGAACAAGTGCCTTCTACTATAGCTTGAGACCAACCAAAACCTTGTGAGTGCATTTACTTGACAGGAATTGAAAGGGGCCCATCATGTATGTGTGTGTGTGTGTGTCTTTGTGTCTGTTTGTCCCATCACCACTTGAAACCAATGTTGGTATAGTTATATCCACCCCCTGTAACTTAGCAGTTGAACAAAAAAGACTGACAGAATAAGAGCCAGTCTTAAAAAAAAGTACTTGGGTCGATTCATTTGACTAAAAGTTCTTCAAGGCAGTGCCCCAGCATGGTCACGATCTAATGACTGATAAACAGAAAGATAGATATATAGATATATATATATATAGATAGATATAGATGCATATATGTAGAGATAGATTCATATTTACATATATACATATATATTTATATAGATAATATAATATAGATAATATATATGGAATTGTCTTCTGCAAAAACATTATGACTAGAATGAACATTAAATTCTCGATTTTTTTAGGTTTAACCCTTTAGCATTTAAATTACTCTGTCAAATGTAAAACTTAATTATTCACATTTTTAAGAATTAATCATGTATCATCTCGTAGCTTTGAGATTTCAATGATGTGATTGTTTATGTGCTCAATGACATTATTGGGTAGGTGCATGAGCCTGGAGCTGTCCAGTTTGAACATATAACAGGTAGAATATTTGGGTCAGATATAACCATCTTAAACACTAAAAAATTAAGAATACTATGTTCCCCAATACAGTTAGAAAAGTTGAGCAAATACTTTGTTTGATCAGGTAACTATTTACCATGGGTATTTTTAAGTAGAGGTAAATAAAGATAATATTACAAAAGAAAAACATTAGCAATGACAAAAACTACAACTTCTGCCACCACTGTCATCACTCTCAATTGACTATGACACATGATATGTCTTGTGTTCTGTTTTTTTTTCTTCTAATTGTTTTAGGTGCCCTTACAATTAAACATTGACTGGCTCTTAGCCCATTCCCACTTCACTCAGCAGAATACCTGGGATGTGACAGCAGGAGAAAGAGAGTGCTTTATCAGTACTGGGCTGCTAATTTCTTTCAATCAACAATCCTTCCAAAAAAGATTTAAGGCAAAGTTGTCATCAGAGGGATTTGAACTCAGAAACCAAAGATTTGGAACATGTATATCATAAAGCATTTTATCTGATGCTGTAATGATGTTGCCTCTCAAAATGTTTTGTTTTCAATATTCTCTCTTTATTTCGAAAACAATCTTGAAGACCAAATTATGAAAGAGAAATTTGAAAGAACTTTAATTTTAGTCTGACAGTTCATAGCTAAAGCAAGCAGAAAACCCATACTGAATTACATAAGCAATAACTTTTAATCTGTCAAATGGATTAAATGAACTGGCAAACAAAATTACTTCTCTGATAGTGCAATACCAATAAAATACTTGCATTCAGTATCAAGCAACTTTTGTGAGTTGTTACTAAGTAGAAAGATTGCTTTTAACTACTTACCACATAGTTTCACTCTAAATTGAATTATACTGATTAAGAATTGTCACATCTTTATGAATGACTTGCAGGGAAGTTGACAATTTTGGGGATTAAATCTTGTCTTGAAAATTTTCTAAAGTAGTTCGGCAAGAAATAGTGTTTATCATTATTTCCATTCATATGATCTTTGGCCAATTAGAAGAAGAAAGTGTATTAGAAACTTCACATTGTCTCACTACTTGCAGTGCATATTTATTAAAATAAATTACTCATCTATCTATATTTCCTTACCCTGAAACTCAAGTTACTCCACATAGAGAGTAATGGATCAACCTAGACCAGTTTGTGAATACTTGGTTCAAATTAAAGTTGTATAATTGAATTCTATGGCTTAATTTTGTCTGAATATTTTCACTGAGATACAAATATTTTCATTTGGCCAAATCTAATCATGTGTAAAATCAATATAGAAAACTTTGAGCTATTTTGCAGTTGTATATCTTAAGGGTTAGTTACAGATATCAGTTAAATAAGTTTTTAACCACTAATATATGTAACCAAATTTATATCATTTGTACCACCTATTGTTTACTGTTGTTAACATTGTTATTGTGGTTAGGGCAGCAAGCTGGCAGAATCATTAGCATGCCAGGCAAAATGCTTAGCAGTATTTCATCCATCTTCATGTTCTGAGTTCAAATTCCACCAAGGTCAACTTTGCCTTTCATCCTTTCAAAGTTAAGATAAGTACCAGTTGAGTACTGGGGCAATGTAGTCAACTTACCTGCTTCTCGGAAATTTCTGGCCTTGTGCTAAAATTTGAAATCAGTATAGTTATTGTGGTTAGAGTGGTGAGCTGGCAGAATCGTTAGCAATTGACTAACCCACTCTCCCTAAAACTGCTGGCTTTGACTGTAAATAATATCTATGATTACAGGCTTCCAAACCACAACCAGCCCATCTTTTTATAAAATAATCCATATATTAGGATAGCAGGAGTGGCTGTGTAGCAAGTAGCTTGCTTACCAACTACATGGTTCCGGGTTCAGTCCCACTGCATGGCACCAAAAATAAAAGCCCTAAATTCGTTATATTCCCTTTCTATCAATGTAAAGACAGAATCTCTACACAAAATGAATCAACAAGGAGAATCTTTTTATAAAGAAATTCCAAATGCTTCTTAACATACAAACTCCTCGGTGATCATATTCCATTCTCTTGCCTACCCATTGAAATACATATAAATTTACTTCTTGTTTCTCTAAGAACAGACATAAACTTCCTGTTGACAAAGACTCCAGAACTCCAACTAAAGAGTATAAAACCCACAGAATTGTCTTCCCTTACACACACTTCCTGTTTTGACACCACACTTCCTGTTTAACACATAAACTCTCAGCTTTTTTTAAACACAACACCATTCTTAATTCCATGCATCCTAATCTATCTAACAATTATCTACATGGATTACCATTGAACTTTAAAAACTCAAAGACAATATAATGTATTGGTATATCTATTTTTTTATATATATTTTTAATATTTTTGTAAAAAAAACATTAATTTCCTTTTCTTTCTTCTTGAAAATTTGCCATGCAATGAAAGCCGGTTAGAAATCCTTTTTAATCCTCGTTATGCACATCTATATTAAAATATGCTTTCAGTTTAGCATTCTACCTTATTATTATTATTATTATTTTATTTTCCTATATATATGTTTGTCCCCCCAACATCGCTTGACAACCAATGCTGGTGTGTTTACATCCCTGTAACTAAGTGGTTCAGCAAAAGAGACCGATAGAATAAGTACTAGGCTTACAAAGAATAAGTCCTGGGGTCGATTTGCTCGACTAAAGGCGGTGCTCCAGCATGGCCACAGTCAAATGTCTGAAACAAGTAGAGAGAGAGAGAGAGAGAGAAGAGATATCATGAAGTTCTCTAGAGCTACCTGATACAACCTGCTTGTCTTTATTTAATGCTTTAGCATTCAGATTACTCTCTCTAATGTAATGCTTATTTATTCCTATAATTTTCAATGAATCATGCATTATCTTGTAGCTTTGAGATTTTGACAATGTCATTTAATCTTTTATTTTTTACTTGTTTCATTCATTTGACTGCAGTCATGCTGGGGCACCACCTTTAGGAATTTTAGTCAAACTAATTGGTCCTAGCTCTTATTTTCTTTTTAAGCCTGGTACTTTTTCTATTGATCTCTTTTGCTAAACCACTAAGTTATGGGGGGGGGTGTAAGCACACAAACACTGGTTGTTAAATGGTAGTAGGGTATACACAGACACAAACACACACACACACACACAACAGGCTTCTTTTAGTTTCTGTCTACCGAATCGACTCACAAAGCTTTGGGCGGCCCAAGCCTATAGTAGAAGATGCTTGCTCAAGGTGTCATACAGTAGGACTGAACTCAGAACCATGTGGTTGGGAAGCAAACTTCTTACCACATAGCCTATATTGAAATGCACCTATGTTGAAATGATTTCCTTAAAAATAAAGTGATATCAATGACAAATTTATTTTTCAAAGATGTAAAATGGAAGAGCTCTTCATATAGTTATCTACTCAACCATTTATTTACTCTACAGCAAACATCTGTTTTTGTCCCTCCATCATACTTCAATTTTGCAACACCTGGCATAAAGCTATCCACCACCATCTTTTCCTTCCAAATACTTTCTTTTAATATTGGGACTTTTCCTTGCTTCGTCCTGCAAGTTACATGGCAACCTCACTAGTGCCAGTGGCACAAAAAATGCACCCAGTGCACTCTGTAAAGTGGTTGGGTGGGGGAGGATATCCAGCTATAGAAACCATGCCAAAGATACCAGTAGAGCTGAATGCAGCCTTGCAGCTTGTTGTTTCCTGTCAAACAGTCCAACCCAATCCAGCATGGAAATTGGACATTGAAAGTAACAACGACGATGACGATGATGATGATCAACTGTACAATGGTAGACCCATCTACCTTTCAAGAATGATTTGATCAATGGTGGTAGAAAAGGGACTCTGTTTCTTTATAAGAAATTAAATCAAATTGGTCATTAATCCTCTCTTTAATTCTGCTCTGCATTTCTTTTCCGAGATAGTTTGGAAGTTACTGTATGCTTGACAAGGAGGATTGTATTTCTTTATGACGCTCATAAATTACATTTTCAAGCATCCAAGTTAGCTCTTACAGTAAGTTAAGGGTTAATTCCTTTCAGTATGGAACTACATTAAAAGAAATGATTAAAACCTGATATCTATCAACAAGAATACATTGTTAGCCTCCTCATTACATTTTACAAGCTCACAACACACATGCAATAAACCTTCTAATGATGTTAAGGTTTGAACTTTCTTTTGCAACTAGAAGCTTACAGTTTATCCTTTAGGCCAAAAGGACATATCTATAAGTTTACTAATTAGCTTTAGTTTGGACTGATTAATTGCCATGGTAAGATGGAAGTTTTTGCTGTTAGCATTGTTATTAATAAATGACTTGAAGATGGAAATATATCTTCAACTATATATATATATATATATATATATATATATATATATATATATATATATAATATACACATATATATAAAAAATTCACTGAAGTAAGGCCCCCATTAATCATTGTAGAAATATGAAACCTTAACATCAATCTCATATGTTCTCAAAAGCTGTTGCAATGAAAGAAGAAAGTTAATTATACAAATTTTAGAATTACTATCTGAAGAGCAATTAAATCAGATTAATCCAGTTAATTTTCTGGAATATTGCTTCAAGTAAATTGGATATTAAGTTCACATCCTGGAGTCGTTTGGCTGCACATACAATGTATATGCAAAACAAGCACATTTTCTGGCTTATATACATGTATACATACATATATGTATATACATGTGTTTGTGCGTGTGTATAGATATTTTTGTGTATGTGTGTCTGTATGTAAATATATATATACATATATATACATATATATACATATATATACATATATATACATATATATACATATATATATATATATATATATATATATATA
>NC_068990.1:57408156-57413803 GCF_001194135.2 Octopus bimaculoides | reverse complement strand
ATATATATATATATATATATATATAGACACACACACATATGACTGGTAGAGATTCTGTATTAAATCATCAACAAATAATGGGCTATTTTGAGTATATGTAGAGTGGCAGTGAGAATCTTGATCAACCCCTTCAAATTTCAAGTATGAGGAAGATCAATAAAATTCTAAAAGCCTCACTGATGCCAATTTTATCCCAACAGCTACATTTAACATCACCCGTGAATTGCCCTTCACGTGTTTTCATTTCCTTTTTCTTCTATTATCATTCCCATCTCCTATTTGGACATCTCTTCAAACCTCTGTGCTTACCTCTTCTACATATCATTTCTTTGCTGTCTGTGCCTGACATCACAGTCCACATTTTGTCCAACATTTGCCAAGCAATTCACCAAAAACAAATGTAAATAACATATTGCAAGTTATACAATACTGATATCTCTACAAATGACTTAATTTCCCCTAATGTGTCACTGAGGAATCTATTGAATTTGCTTGCTTTTACTTTCACCTTTTTTTATTTATTTATTTTATTTATTTATTTATTTTTTTTACATTTCTATTCCTATTTGATATATTGTCTGACATCGAGAACATTTTAGATCAAAAAGATTTTCAGATCACATTGGAGTTTTACTAACTCCCATTTATATATTAAGCAGTATTTGTGAAGATCTAGTTCAAAGTTAACTGTTTTATTTGGGAATGTTTATTGCTGAGAGCTGGATAGCAGTAGTTAGTTCTGATGGAGTAAACTTGTATGTTGTAGGCAACTGACTAAATACCACATTATCAACATAGCCAAGATAATATTTGTATATTTGTAATTTTCTGTGATTTATTAGTATTGTGAAAAGACTTAAAACTCTTTACATCCATAAATACATTGTACCATTATAATAAAATGTACAAGTTTAATTTCAAGAAGAAGCGACTAATGTTTTATCTATCAGAAGATCTATAGACAATATATTTATTGTTCATATAAAATATGAATAATATCAGAGACAATTGGAAACTTTTTCTTCTGTAGTAATAATAATTGAGTTGTATAGAGTGACTGCAAAATTCCAGCTGCCTTTAATATTGATGGAAGAAGTGTTCAAAATGGCAAAAGCTCATCTCATATCGATGTTATTGGATTTAGTGGATCCTGTTATTTATGCAGCCCATGAGGAACAAAAAGGAGTATGAGAAAAGCTGTTGAGGTGGAAAAGATTGCCTTGGAAATGAAAAAAATGATTGGTGCAGTGCAGAACACACAGGTTGTACTGGGATAAACACAAATCGTTACAACTTGATATCCTTCCAGAATAACATATGTAGGTAAGGTACTGTGACCAAAGAAGTTCATCATATTAATGGGAATAATAATCCTTTCTACTTTAGGCACAAGACCTGAAATTTGTGGGAAGGGGCTAGTTGATTGCATCGACCCCAGAGTATAATGATGCCAAAAGGATGAAGGGCGAAGTTGATCTTGGTAGAATTTGAACTCAGAACATAAGGACAGAGGAAATTCCACTAAGCATTTTGCCTGGTGTGCTAGCAATTCTGCCAGCTCACTGCTGGTGGCACGTAAAAAGCATCATTCAAGTGTGGTTGATGCCAGGCCCATCTGACTGGCCCTCATGCCGGTGGCATGTAAAAAGCACCCACTACACTCTCGGAGTGGTTGGCATTAGGAGGGGCATCCAGCTGTAGTAACTTTGCCAAATTGGATTTGAGCCTGGTACAGCCTTCTGGCTTACCAGTCCTTGGTCAAACTGTCCCACCCATGCCGGCATGGAAAGCGGACATTAAATGACGATGATGATGATGACAATGATGAATAATAGAAGGAAAAAAAAAGGAAGGAAATATGTGAAGGGCAATTCTCAGGTGATGTTAAATATAGCTGTTGGTACAAAATTGGCATCAGTGAGGTTGTACTTGAAATGTAAAGGAGTTGATCAAGTTTCATACAACCACTTTACTCAAAATAGCCCATTATCTATTGATGATTCAATACTGAAATTCTACCTGACCAGGTAGCATATAGCTAAAGGAGTAGAGTTAGGAAGCCAATGCACAAGAGCAGTATATGAGATGGACAAATTAAGCTATTGTCAAGCATGTTGTGGATTCCTTTTAAGAGTGGTAATCAGTGGAGGTTGGAAGGCAATATGAAGAGGATACAAATGGAGGAGAAAAGTGTACCAGAATGTGGATCAAAAGAATTTAGATATCCTCTGGTAGCATCATTGTGTAGTAGCAGTACTAAATAGCAGAATACAGTTGCAAAGTGCCAAAATTGTTGTGGTCAAGCGATGAAGGTAGTATCTTGTAGTGTAAGCACTGTTAAATAATGAAATATAGAGGTCAAAAATTGGATATTATTGACAGAGGCAGCATAATGACTGAATGGCAGTCTTTGTATTCTACTTAATGTGCCTATATTATGAGAGCGTTGTAGTACTGTGAAATTTGTTCTGAGAAAGTCTCTCATACATATGAATTCCATAGTGACCAGTTATTCCTTGCTGAATTCTTGATATGCTTATATTTTCATATATGAATCCATGTGGTTAGAATGGATTGCAAGAGAGATTCTTCAACCTGAGTCAATTAGTAGGAGACCTAGGAGTAGACCAAAGAATGAGATGGTTGGATAATATTTATAGTCTTGGTCACATTTGAAAATTCAGCAGGGAAGTGTAATGATGGCTGCTTCTGGTAGAACCCAATTGATGAGGTGCCTGAGGACTCTTCCCCCATGATCCTGTCAAGAATAGTGTGGGACAAAAATGGATGGATGGATGATTTAGAATAAGCATTCTCAGAAGAATATATCCAGGGTATACCAATAATGCACTTTTACATCCTTTCTATCCATTTATAATATCCATGGTTATTATATACACATAGAGCAGCTGTCAGGCTTCCGTGCTAGTGGCCCGTAAATAGCACCATTTGAGTGTAATCGTTACCAGCGTTGCCTTCTAGCACTTGTGCTGGTGGCACGTTAGAAAATCATTCGAGCGAGGTCGTTGCCAGTGCCGCTGGACTGGCTCCCGTGCAGGTGGCACGTAAAAAACACCTTTTTGAGTGTGGCCATTGCCAGTACCATGTGACTGACCCACGTGCCAGTGGCACGTAAAAGCACCCACTACACTCTCAGAGTGGTTGGCGTTAAGAAGGTCATCCAGCTGTAGAAACTCTGCCAGATCAGATTGGAGCCTGGTGCAGCCTTCTGGCTTGCCAGTCCTCCGTCAAATCGTCCAACCCATGCTAGCATGGAAAGCGAACGTTAAATGATGATGATGATGATGATGATACTATTGACATTCAAATATAAGACTGCATGCTGTGGCTTCAGTGTAAATGGCAACATTTAACCCTTTAGCATTCAGATTATTCTATCCAATGAAATGCTTTTTTATTCATGTTTTGAATTAATCATGCATTATCTTGTAGCTTTGTGATTTGATTATATATTTTTTGAATGATATTGTAGGAGAGGTGTGAGAGATCAGATCTGGTCAGATTGGACATAAAACATCTAGAATATTTAAGCTAGATATGGCCAGTTTAAAGACTGAAGAGTTAATCTTGATATTCAGCTTAATGTTCATTGCAAAGTCTTGGATACTCACTGTATACCTTGGGATCACAGTGGACAAGGCTACCATACTTACATAATCAGTGCAAGCTGATAGTTACAAAACAGACTTAAAGCTATTGGGAAATACACATTTTGGAAACCAAATGCTTCAGTAGTATAATAGAAATGGTGAATAATTAGTACAGCAAGCTAGACAACCCAAATTCAATATATGCAGTGGATACAATCAGAATCTGTTGGATTGTATTTGAGTCAGTAATGCTTGTAGAATAAGCCTAGGATGCTTATCATTCAATAGCCATTTCTATCAGTGAAAGTAGTAATTTTCACTCTTAGAGAAATGTAATGAAAAATCAAAATTCTTCCTGAAATTGCAAGCCACCCCTAAAAGATTGCGATTAAATGAAGAACTAATATAGCCAATTCAAAATTTTATTGTTGTAATTTGAATTACCAATGCTTATAAAGAAATGTCAATTTGTATCTGATTGATTAAATTTTCTTCAAATTCTAGTAGACAGTCTTCCTAATCAAAACTAAAGAGTATTCAATACAGAGGGGCACATATGGATTCATTTATCTAAATTGAGAAATATGATGGTAACTTGTTATTATTATAATATAAACCTAATTAATGACCAACAGTATCTTCATAGCTCATCTTTATTAATTAATGTGATAATTAATATGATAATTTATGATTCTGTTGCTGGTTTTAGTCATTGAAAAGGACTGCTGTCTTGTTGGAGCATCATCTTCAAGAGTTTTAGATTATATCAACCCTAGTATTTAGCCCCATAAACACACACACATACACACATTTACGCACACATACACACTCACATACACATACATACTCACACACACTCATACATGCACATACACACTCACACACTCAGTGTCTTCTACTATAGCCTCGGGCCAGCCAAAGCCTTATGAGTAGATTTGGTAAAAGGAAACTGAAAGAAACTCATCATGTGTGTGTGTGTGTGTGTGTTTATATCCCCATAACTTAGGGGTTTAGCAAAAGAGAGTGATAGAACAAATGCCAGGTTTTAAAAAAGAAAATAAGTTCAGCAATTGATTCATTTGCTTAAATATTCTTCAAAGCAATGCCCCAGCATGGCCACGGTCTAATAACTAAAACTATGAAAAACCTAAAAATAGTACTGAGGACTATGAATGAATTTATAGATAGCTTGGCAGACTCCTGAATTCATGGAAAGAAATGGACTGAGAGCAAGATAAATAAAGGTGCACAGATTGCCAATAATAAGCTGCATTTAATGTTGGCAGCAATGATTCTCATAGATGAACTGAAGTCAAGAAACATTGAGCTGCATTAACCCTTTACCTACCAGTGATCTCATATGAGATCACTTAAAAATTACAAATTTCGTAATTATCCGTCAATATTTACACATATCTAACCTTTTTGCTATATCTACTAGGTATATTTCTCTGATATTCAAATGAGGTTTGCTAATTTTTCACCCAAATTTTCTATTTAAAATGTTATTTTGATCATTCCAGCGTGTTTCTAAGGCTGTTTTACGCTAGAAATCAAAGTTTCATAAAAAAATTCCAGTTAATAGAATTATGGGAGGTAATGGGTTAATATTTAATTGGCTGATCACATGGAAAACCCAGGTATTGCAGGAATCAACTTCATGCAAACTGGAGATAGCTTAGTTAGTAGAATCGTGCATTGAATATTTTACTTAACTATCTTATTTTGCTTGTGCAATTGTCTGAGTTCCAATTACAACAGGGCAGAAAATGTCTTCTGTTTCTCAAGTGTTCCTGACATGTTCATCTTTCTTCTCACCATTAATAACTACACCTAGCCATTCCTTTTGCAGTGTGATAAAACGTCTGCTTGCAAACCACATGGTTCTGGACTCGGTCTCACTGCATGGCATGTTGGACAAGTGTCTTGTACTAAAGCCTGAGGTTGACCAAAGCTATGCAAGTGGACCTTATAGACAGAAACTGAAAGAAGACCATTGCATGTATGTATATATCTCTATATATATATATATATAT
>NC_068990.1:57400552-57405895 GCF_001194135.2 Octopus bimaculoides | reverse complement strand
ATATATATATATATATACAAGTAACTATTTACACTTTTATATATATATATATATATATATACAAGTAACTATTTAAGCATTTGGGTATGTAACTAGTAGTTACATATAATATATATACATGCACACATACATACATACATATATGCATATATATACACTGCCATCCAAAGGATTTTGCCCACACTATATTACTTTTGGTGAGAAAAAAATTATGTCAGATACTTTATGAACACACCTGGTATATAGGTGTGAGTGTGTGTGTGTTAGTGTGTGTGTGTGCGTGTGTGTGTATGCAACGGGCTTCTTTATGTTTCTATTTGCCAAATCTTCTTATAAGGTTTTGTCCAGCCATATGAGGTCCAAGATTTTGAAGAAATACATTTTCAGTGAGAAATATATTCTTTTTAAAGAGATGTACTTGGATATCAAGTGATTTGATTTATAACTATGTGTTTAAACTAAAACAATTGCATTGTGAAAGACAGAATTTAGCCATTCGGAAACACACAAAGACTTGAATTTACTTAAACATTTGGTGTTTGTAATATGCTGTCAAAATCTAAGGTGGTAAGCTGGCAGAATTGTTAGCATTCCAGGCAAAATGCTTAATGACATTTTGGCCATCCTTATATTCTGAGATCAAATTCTGCTGAGGTTGACTTCGCCTTTTGGCATTGATAAAATAAGGTACCAGTCAAGCATTGGGGTTGATGTAATTGACTTAACCCATCCACCAAACTTGTCGGCCTTGTGTCAACATTTTAAATCAATATGATATTAAAATTTTCCTCACTCCGAATTGTGATCAGGTCACAAGCAATGTTGCACTGCATATTTTTTTATGTCACAGAGGAAGAGAGATGTCTAAAGTTTTAGAGAGAGGATTAAATAGTGATCTTAATTCTATGTTGCATAACTGAGTCTGAGGCAATTAAAGAGAAGTAACGTTGAAGGAGAGATGGAGAGAGAGAGGGGTGAATGGAGAGAGACTCGGTGTGAGATGGTGTTAGTTGTGTGTGGGAGATAGTGTGAGTTATGAGAGAGGAAGTAGATTGTGAGGGAGGGAAGGTCAACTTAGTAATAACGTAGAGGTCATTTGAAATGGTGCTGCAGGTGGGTGAGCTAAGAGATATAAGAGAAAAGAGAGCAAGGAGGTGAGGTGACCAAAGGTCATACACATGATAGTTTGGCCATACACACACAAACATGATGGAAGAGGAGGCAGACAGCAGGGTGGGAATCTGTTGGAAGTGGTTAGAACAATAAATTAATAAAAGTTTGTAGGAGAAAAATGAATTTAAAGAATTGGTAGCTGTGAGGAAGTGGAATGTTATGAGCAGTCAGTGTTATAGGGCCTATTACATATGTTTAGAGTGGGAGCAGAGAAGTGTCATAGTATAACATATGAAGAAGAAGTAGAAAACTAAAGATATATGAATAAAAGAGTAAGCAGGTGCACTATATACAAGTAGAGTAAGATGTACTCATCCATATATGCATACACACATGTAAGCACAAATATGCATGCATGCACACACATATATCAATTAATAATGGGAAACAGAAAAGCAGGTATTTGATACCAGAATAAGAGTGCAATAATTTAGTTTGGCTATTCTAGTTAGCTGTGATTCTTTAAAGCAGTGATTCTCAACCATTTTTAGCCTATAGACCTTTTTGATTCTTATTTTACTCTACTGGACTCCTATGATATAAAAAAAAAGCACCATTATTTTTTTTAATTAAATATTTTTAGGAGTTGTATAGAAAAAATTAGAATATTTTCTGTATTGTAGAAGTATAACCAATTTATTAAAGGTGCATAGCTCTATGATTAGGGCATTAGGCTCACAATAATTAGGTAATGAGTTTGGTTTTCAGACTAGGCTCTGCATTGTGTTCTTGAGCAAAACACTTTATTTGACATTGCCCCAGTTCACTCATCTGCAGAAATGAGTTGCAACATCACTTTTCCATTGAACAAAATTGGTGGCATGGAAAGGGGAGACTGGTATGCATGGGCAACTGCTGGTCTTCCATAAACAACTTTGTCTTAACTTGTGCCTCGGAGGGTATCTTTCTAGGTGTAATCCTATGGTCATTCATGACCAAAGGGTGTCTTTACCCTTAACCCTAACCAATTTATTGCACACAAATTTTAACAACAAAATCTTACATGGAACACCAGTTGAGAACCACTGTTTAAGAGTTACTTGAAATGAGTTGACAGTTTCCTAGAGTGGAAAAAACTAAATTGTGTGCATGATGCTTGTGTAAACACACCCATCCCCTCACACACACACACACACATATAAAGCAGATATTGTATTCAGATCGGGTTATAATCCAAGCTGTGTTCTTCTGAAGCATATCTGCTTATTCCAGTACTCCGAAATTATATGTAGATGTTATAATTGTGTGAGGTATGCACAAGGGTTGAAAAATACTGGAAGGTATTTTTTGCTGAGTAATATTTATATTTTTATCATTGACTTGTTTCAGTCATTGAACTACAGTTTTTCAGGGGCATCACATTGAAGGGTTTAGGCAAACAAATTGACCCCAGTACTTATTTTTTAAAGCCTGATACTTATCTTATCAGTCTCTTTTGCTGAACTGCTATGCTACAAGGAAGTAAACAAGCCAACCTCAGTTGTCAAGCAGGGTTAGGATAAGATAAAAGAAAAACAAACACAAAGACACACACAGTAATATATCCATACAAATATATGCAGGGCTTTTTTCAGTTTCCATTTACCAAATCACTTACAAGGTCTTGGTCTGCCCAAGACTAGAGAAGAACACACATTGTCCACAAACATATAAAATATCTATACATGTTGTGCGCATGTACACACACACACATGCACATACACACAAATGACTGACTAGAAGAATGTGAGATATTCATGCATGCCTTTTAGCAAGAAAAAGCCTGTTGTAATTATTGAACTTTACCCCCCTGTACAGATGGAGGCAAAACCATGAGAGTTGATTGAAAGAATAGCTAGAAGAACTAAATTGTCTTGCTGCATATTTCGAGAATGTATTCCAAAGATCATGGAGGTATTCTTGAAAGCAATCACCTGATCAACATCTGGTTTCATTTAAATGCAGCAAATGTAAAACTTTCAATTGATACAATGAATGACAAACGATACAGTTGTGACATAGAAATATAATTGGTGGTGGGAGGTGTGCAATTATTAACATAATGTTTAAGAGGAAAGGACAAATGAAACAAACAGGTGAATGCTTAACCTTTAGCACACTGTAGGTGCAGCATGTCACTGTATGAGTTTTCTCCCCTGTAATAACAGGCCATTGGTAGGGAAAACAACTGTAAAAAAATGCAGTGTGCTAAAGGTTAATGTTGCCAGAGTGTGTATTGTAGGGAAGAATGGAGCTTCTAACTAAGAGTTCCCCACAAGAGAGTTACTTTGTCCATCTCTTGCCAGTTAATGTGACAGAGTGATTAATGCACTTGGTGATACCGGGATCTGAATTCAAGTTATTTTGTTTGTTGTACAAGCCCAGAACTCTGATCTCTCAATCTCTGGAAAAAAGAAACAAAAAAAAAAACAGTGATTTGTAATTATTTTTTTGTTTACTTAAGAGAATAATAGGTCTTCACATCATTTCTGTTTTTAGGGCTATCTTTCAAATAAATAACTGTAAATCTATCTATATTATAAGTGTTTCAGGTATTCTAATTTATGTTATGTGTGTGTGTGTAAGAAAATGCAAAAATAATAACCATTACATATTAATTTGTTTGTACATCATAAACTTACAGTTGTTTATGGTATGCAATTTAGGCACATTCATAGTTTTGTTTACTCAATCAGTTGATTTATTTATTGAAAATGATGGACGACTGTAACAAATACTATCATTCTCAGATCCTGTGAAGCAATTAGCAAAGAATATAAAAACAAAAGATTGCCTCTTGCTGCATGGGGTCTGTATATAAAAGTAATTGTTAAGGCTGCTTATTTTTTCAATCTGTCAACTGATTGATTGGTGATGAACTTCAACTTCAGAATTTGCTTTAGAATTTATTTGGAGTCCTACGCCAATCTGAAAACATTTTGTTAGCCTGGTGTATTTGTATTAGCTTAAGAAGTATTTTGTCTGGATTGATAATCCCTTGTTAATAACTGGCACCCCAGCATGGCTGCAGTCAAAAATGCCTGAAACAAGTAAAAGACAAAAGATGTGTGTATGTGTGTATATGCGCATGTATGTGTATGCGCATGTGTGTGTGGTCATCTAAAAATCTGTAAGTAAAAAAATTATGCGGTCATATGTTTCTCAAAAGACTGGGTATATTCATGAAAGTATACAGTACTGTAGACCCATTTTAACTAATCTTAGCAATTGTTTTGCACTGGTATTAGATCAAACGATATTAGATAAAAGTGTAATTCTAATTACATGGCTATGCCAGCTAATACACACACACACACACACACACATATATATATGTATGTTCATGAATTTGTGTTGCAAGATTCCTGATGTGAAACCATGTGCTGAGACAGATATTGGTGTATTTTGGGATGGTCATTTTCTTTTTCTGCCAAATAAACACGTGCACTGTATATTCGTTCTTCACTCATTTATCACTGTTCTTATTTTAACACATGTCCATTATCCGGAAATCTTTAGTCACACATCTGTGACCTCTTCAGCAACACTTTCTGTCCATGTGTGTATACCTGTTCCACTTAATCCATTCTCACTGGATTAAGCAGAGCAGAAGCACACACAAGGGCAGAAAGTGCCACTGAAGAGATCACAAATGTGTGACAAAAGATTTCCCAATAATGGACATGTGTTAAAATAAGAACACTCATAAATCGCAAAATACAACAACATTTATATATGGAAGGGGTTCGCTTATAATATATATAATATATATCAGGTGCACATTGCATTGATAACCAGCAAGCGGAGGCATCATCTTGGGATTAAAAGGTTAGTAGTAACATCGGTTTGTATGGAACAGCCGTGATGAAGTGAAGATAAACATTACTTGTTAGTATAATTACTTTCACCTCTTATAGAGATTTTCTAACCAGCTACTTTGCTTTTATATATATATATATATATATATATATGTATAGATATATATATGTGTGTAGATAAAGCAATTAAGAGTATGAAGACCGGGAAAGCCCCCGGCCCATCAGGAATCACTGCAGAGATGCTCAAAATATCTGGCAGTGTTGGCTATAGCCTAGTCACCCGTATTACGAACCAGGTGATACACGAAGGAGTCATATCCAATGACTGGTGTAGCAGCATCATAGTCAACTGCTACAAAGGTAAAGGTGACGC
>NC_068990.1:57396587-57398793 GCF_001194135.2 Octopus bimaculoides | reverse complement strand
ACCGCCTGACTGGCTCCCGTAGGATTTTCAAGTGAGATCGTTGCCAGTGCCCCTGGACTGGCTTGTGCGGGTGGCACATAAAAGACACCATTTCGAGCGTGGCCGTTTTCGTGCGGGTGACACGTAAAAGCACCCACTACACTCTCTTAGTGGTTGGCGTTAGGAAGGGCATCCAGCTGTAGAAACTCTGCCAAATTTGATTGGAGCCTGGTGTTGCCATCCGGTTTCACCAGTCCTCAGTCAAATTGTCCAACCCATGCTAGCATGGAAAGCGGACGTTAAACGATGATGATGTGTATGTATGTAATTATATGTATATAGTTTTTCAATTTATATCTCTTGAATAAATATTTAATCATGTAGGGGATTTTCTTTCTAATACCATTTCTTAGTGAACCATGTCTTATGAAATCCTGTAATAACTGAAATTCTCTGCCAAAAAAAAGGAAAAAAACTACTTTCATATTTTTTACTCACCGCCCAATACTATATTGCTATATATTGAATAAGTTGCTTACATTTTTAAAAAATTTTTGATGATTTACAAGATGTTACTGAAATGTGAATAAAATGCATGACAATAGAAACATTAACAACAGTGTTCTGCACAATTTGTCTACCAGTTTCATTCCCAAGGTATTGGGATCAACTCAAGGCTATAGTAAATAAAAGTTGTTCAAGACCTCATGCCATGGGACTGAACCTAAAACCACATGTTTGTAAAACAAAGTTCTTATCTACACAGTCATGTGCACTTATGAAAAAAAGAAGAAAAAGAAAAAGGGAAGATACTTGCTTAAGCATGGAATCTTGGGAAAATGTCTTCTACTATAGCCTTGTATCGACTAATGGCTTGTGAGTGAATTTGGTTGATGGAAACTATGTGGAAGCCCCGTGAATATGTGTGTGTGTGTGTGTGTGTGTTTGAGGGAGTGTGTATGCGTGTGTACATGTGTGTGTGTGCGTGTCTGTGTGTCTGTGTGTGTCTGTGTTTGTCTCCAAGATGGGCTGACGGCCAGTATTGAGTTGTTTACTTCTGCATGACTGAGCAGTTTGACAAAATGGACTGATAGAATAAGTAGCGGGTTTTAAAAAAATAAGTACTGACTAGACCCTACAAAAGAGTGTCCCGGCATGGCCACTGAAACAAGTAAATGATAAAGATTTGAAAAAAGTCAAAAGTCAGCTTTGATTTTTCCAAATATGACCATCCCAAATTTTATTTATCCATTTTTTTATTTATTTATTCATTGTTCTACCATTTTCATAAGAGTGTATCTAGAATCTCATATGCAATGTATTCTTCTTTTAGAAGGCTATATGATGTAATTCGAGGAAAATTTGACTGAAGTTTCTAGCAGGCTGAGCGTCCATTCAGAAGCTCAATGTTAATCTCATCATATCTCATATTTAGTTTCTGTTTGTAGCATATCAATGTGACTTATCAACTAGGTTATCTTTATTAATTTAGTCAATGCTTTAGTTGCGCCATCTAGCTATCGTTTAGATACATCAGATTGTTGTTAGTTGCCACAACAACTTTTGGTTCCTCATAAAATTCCACTAACATGTTTTATTCTTCATCCTGTGTCCCCTCTGGACAAATTCCACTTTGGTCAGCAGCTATTATAAGCTTTTGAAATGTGCCCACTCATTGAACAAAGCATGACAAGAATTTATAGTGAAGTATACATTCCTTACTAGTAGCACTGGTGACTATTACTATAACTAATGTAAGCTGCTACATACCACACATGCACACATATACAAATTCACAAAGGCAATCGTAAATACAAACATACATTTGTGCATTAAAATATATAAACATGTACAAATTCACATGCACATATAAATACATAATTACACATATGTGTGTGTGTGTGTGTGTATACATATTTCTCTGTCTGTGTGTGTATATATATATATATATATATATATATATATATATATATATATATATATATATATATATACATATATATATGCACACATACATACTCATATATATATATATATGCATATATATACATATATATGCACACATGCATACTCATATATATATATATATTTGCACATATATATGTATGCACACATATGTATGTGTATAAGTACGTATGTATATATGTGTGTATATATATATATATATATGTATGTATGAATGTATACATATATATATATATATATATATATATATATATATATATAC
>NC_068990.1:57395889-57396577 GCF_001194135.2 Octopus bimaculoides | reverse complement strand
ACTTATATATATATATATATATATATGTATACACATAAACACATACACACATGTACACTGTTATCATTGAAATATGACTTACTAACATTTGCTGAGCTACTAAAATATTATGTGACGTTTTTCTGACAGTCACTAAACTAGCTAGAGACAACAAGAATATATGACTTATACTGCCAACTCATACAATTATAAACATACACACACACGCATACGCATGCACACAGACTTTTACATATGTATATTTATATATATATATACATATATATATATATATATATATATATATGTATATATATATATATATATATGTATGTATGTATGAATGTATATAAGTAACTGCTTATGTCTGTTTATGTGCATGGATGTGTGTGTTTTTGTATAAATACTTCTACATATTCATATTACTGAGTGTGTTTGCATATTCTCCAGGAATTTCAAGCTTACAATTCAATGATGTCGAAACTGGTGCTCACACCTTAAAAGACAGATGGACTGACTGGCATGTAATGAGAGAAATATAGACATATATGTTCATATATATACATACATATATACATACATACATATTTGTGTGTGTGTCTGTCTGTCTGTCTTTGTGTATACATATATATATGCTTATATATATACATATATATATATATATACATATATATATATATATATATATATATATATATATATATATATA
>NC_068990.1:57385937-57389307 GCF_001194135.2 Octopus bimaculoides | reverse complement strand
GCGGGTGGCACATAAAAGACACCATTTCGAGCGTGGCCGTTTTCGTGCGGGTGACACGTAAAAGCACCCACTACACTCTCTGAGTGGTTGGCGTTAGGAAGGGCATCCAGCTGTAGAAACTCTGCCAAATCAGACTGGAGCCTGGTGTTGCCATCCGGTTTCACCAGTCCTCAGTCAAATCGTCCAACCCATGCTAGCATGGAAAGCGGACGTTAAACGATGATGATGATGATGATGATATATATATATTTATATATATATAAGGCACTAAAAGAGAATGACTCTCTCCAAACACAACAGTGCACACACACACACACACACATAAATATACAGTTTGAACAGAACTTGCAAGCTGGGGAGCTGCACCAGACTCCAGTCTGATTTGACATTGTTTCTACAGCTGGATGCCCTTCATAATGCCAAACATTTTACAGAGTGTGCTGAGTGCTTTTACATGGCACTACACTGGCACTTTTACATGTTGCCCCACAGGAGATAGATATGTATGTCAGTGTGTCTAATTTCCTATGTGTTCATTCTGTTGTCTGAAAAAAAAGTCTGTTTTTTGTGCTTTGTTCATGTTCCCATTCCCTTTTTTGTGCACGTATTTTTGATGTCTTGTACCCGGATATACATCTATATATACATGTAGATGTAGATATGTACATATATGTATGTATATATGCATATGCTCACATATCATTTGTATTATATATATATATATTTTTCAGAGGTGACAACAGGTCATTAGTGACACTGGAGCTCATCACAGATGGTACTTAAAACACATGCCTGCTTGAAGAAATTTGCATTTTTCCACTTTATTTCTATCCCTAAATGGCTTTTTTTTTATGTCTAGTATTATGTCTTTCTCCATTTCTAAGTTAAGGGTAA
The DNA here is from genome assembly GCF_001194135.2 of Octopus bimaculoides. NCBI lineage: Eukaryota > Metazoa > Mollusca > Cephalopoda > Octopoda > Octopodidae > Octopus > Octopus bimaculoides. The sequence goes on along the minus strand of NC_068990.1, from coordinate 57,388,413 downwards.
AAATAAAGCAACTCTGCAACACACAACTGACCTTTACACCCAAACACACAGAATAACAGCGGTCAAATAACAACAACAGAGTGCACAACATACAGCAGCGATCTGACCGTCAGCTTTACTCTTCGCAAGAGATGCCAGTTAGTCTTTTTCACCTACCAGGTTCGTTTGTATTATCCCAAGTTGCTGGATAAATTTTCATTCCTTTAAGAATATTGTAGAATGGAAACTTTTCATAGATTGGAATTTAAATCCTAATCTCTATAGAAATTTATTGTTTCAAGAAAACATTGAATTTGAATTACTTTTAATTTTTTACTATTATAGATAAACAACTTGGGATTATAGGTAACAACTTCTGAACCTGCATCAGGCACATGTGAATGAAGTTGAGAGAACATCCGCTACAAATAATATTTGTTGGCATAGAAAACTTCTAAGACACTGCCAGACACTGAATGAAAATAAATGAACAGTGGCCAGGCTCAAGAAAAGTCACCTGAATTATTGACTGAAATTACATACTTGAAGTCACTGTTTGCAGAAATTAAATCCGATTGCAAATACACATTCACTTTACTAAATTTATACTCAGGCTAAGCGCGAGAAGCCCGAGTGCCAGACTCACCACTGATATATATATATATATATATATATATATATATATATATATATATATATATATATATATATATATATATATGTATGTATGTATGTATGTATGTATATGGAGAGTGTATTCGAAATGAGATAATTCAAGAATGAAGCAGTCTGAATGATATAATTGCAGAGTACCTAAAAAACAAGTTCTGCTGCCCAAGATATACCATAAGGTTCACAGACCACAGGTGAATACGTGCAGTTGCCATGTGGTATCCAAGAGATCAGAAAACACCTGTTGGAAGGCCTCCACGACAAGAAAACAATTTAGTCAAGCAATTTGGGTGAAGATGGGAAAGAATGGCACAATCAAGACAGAATTGGAAGCGCATTGTGACCAGCAGAGTATAACAGTATCAAATGGTCTGGCTGATATTTTGTGATACTGTAGTGTGGGTGTGTGTGTCTTTAGATAGTTGAATTGATATTGTCATTAACAGTCTTACAATCACTGTTACTGGACTGGTATCAAATGGATGAAACATTTTGAAGCAGCATTCTATAGGAGGAAGCCCTTATTTGTTTCTATGTAAAATACTCTTTTCCACTCATCTTCACACACACACACACACACACACACACACACACACACACACACACACACACACACACACACACACACACACATGCACATAATGTGTTAAGAGCAGGATTTATTGTTCATGAAGGACATAATCAACCACTATATCAATGTAAAAACAAACATACATATGCATGCTTGGTTTCTATATAGATTCCGTTATACTCTTTACTTGTTTCAGTCATTTGACTGCAGCCATGCTGGAGCACCACCTTTAGTCAAGCAAATCGACCTCAGGACTTATTCTTTGGAAGCCTAGTACTTATTCTATCAGTCTCTTTTGCCGAACCGCTAAGTTACGGGGATGTAAACACACCGGCATCGGTGGTCAAGCGATGTTGGAGGGACAAACACAGACACAAACATAACATATATACATATACATATATACGACGGGCTTCTTTCAGTTTCCATCTACCAAATCCACTAGCAAGGCTTTGGTTGGCCTGAGGCTATAGTAGAAGACACTTGCCCAAGGTGCTATGCAGTGGGAATGAACCCGGAACCATGTGGTTGGTAAGCAAGCTACTTACCACACAGCCACTACTGCACCTATTATACATATTTTTTTAATCATTTTACTTGTTTCAATCATTGAACTGTGGTCATACTGGGGCACTGCTTTGAACAATCAATCCCAGTACTCATTTTGTAAAATTGGTACTTGTTTTATTGGTCACTTTTTGCCAAACAGCTAAGCTATGAGCACATAAATAATCTAACACTAGATATCAAATGGTGTTGTGTGCCAAACACAGACACATACAAACTTATACATGTATATATATATGTGTGTGTGTGTATATATATATATATGTGTGTGTGTGTATGTATGTATAACACATATGCACTCATATATATATATACATATATATATATATATTTATATATACACACACATGTACACTGTTATAATTGAAATCTGGCTTACTAACATTTGCTGAGCTACCAAAATATTATGTGATGGTTTTCTGACAGTCACTAAGCTAGTAAGAAACGAGAATATATTCCTTATGCTGCCAATTCATACAGTAATAGACATACAAACACATGTACACACACACACACACACACACACACACACATGCACAGGCATGCACACAGACTCATACACACATGTATGTATTTGTATGTAGCTGTTTATGTCTGTTTGTGTTATGTCTGTTGATGAGCATGCACACACACACGCACATGCACACACACACACACACACACACACACACACACACACACACACAC
>NC_068990.1:57383571-57385927 GCF_001194135.2 Octopus bimaculoides | reverse complement strand
ACACACACACACACACACACACACACACACACAAACACACACACACACACACACACACACACACATGACAGGCTTCTCCTAGTTTTTGGTTATCAAATCCACCTACAATATTTTGGTCAGCTCAAGGCTATAGCAGAAGGCAGTTACTCAAATATAAAACCCAAAATATAATTTTGACAATTTTCAGTTCATCTAAGAATGTTGAATCACTCAGACTTGTTGCATCTAAGCCTTCCAGAAGAGAGCTCAAGTTGAGCTTAATGAATAAGTATATAATAGTAAAAAACAAAGAGATGAGTCTGGAAAAACGAAATGTTAAGTAACGAACTTCATTAGCCTACAGTTGTTTCTGCTATAGGATGTGGTGGACTCTTAGTTGAGTACTAGGATATCATTCTATGGCTTCATCAGAGCCTTGAATATGAAGTGCATTTTATTTGGGGCAGTTACATTTTCCGAATATACAGATGTTATGAGTGAGAAAGATTCAATGTAAACTTTGTTTTCTATTATCACTCTATACTCATATAACACTGTGTTCTGAACCATACATGTTACTAGTCTTGCTATGCCTAGGTGGAATATTAAAATATAATAATAAACAAATATAAAATCTAAAGTATAATTTTACTTTTACATTCTTATCTCATTTGCTCAGAAAACAAGCTTCTTGATTTTCAAAGTTACTATTCTAAATTATGTAATTGCTCTAAATGACTTATATTTCTAATGAGTAAAAATTTCTCAGCATTTACCACTGTGCTTGTGGGCAAACAGCATTTTCAGTTTTTCTGTCTGGGGCTAAAAAGAAGAAATTTCAGAAAAAGCCACGTAATCTATGATTATCATGAAAAAGCATGCCTCTACATCTATTTTCAGTTAGCTAAACATGAAACGGTGGCCTACAGCATGGAACATACATACAAAGATACAAACATATAGCTTTATACGTTAAAATTTAGGGGTTGGGGTAAGTCGATTACATTGACCCCATTACTTGAGTGATACTTATTTTATTTATCCCGAAAGGATGAAAGACAAAGTCGACCTCAGCAGAATTTGAACTCAGAAAAATAAAGCCAGATGAAATACCACTTAGCATTTTGCTCATTGTGCTAATAATTGTGCCAGCGTGCCACCATCCAGTGCTTATATTTGGTATCTGAGGAGACAAGTTAAAACAACCTAATATATGTCAGTTTGTGCATAGATTATTTAATATTACCACATAAGAGTAAACAAAGAATCGTAATTATTATATTATATATACCTCTGCAACAAAAATCAATGTGATAGGATTGCAGACATAATTGTCATTTAAACTCATAACATTCATCAAAATTCATTTATACTATGCTTGTGTTATTGTGACCTCAGATATCCTTCCTGGCTGAGTTGGATATTCAGCATATATTTGGCAATCTGTATTAAAAGCATTTAACAGGGATAAGAGAATTAAAGACAGGGATAATACAAGATTTGTTAGAAGGTGGAGGCCTCACAATTAAGGCTATGATGATAAAGGATTTTGCATTTTGGATGATGTTGAGAGTATAGCATCAAAGATCAAATAGAGAGGAAATAGGAGATTAGTTAAAGCAAATGGAGATTTGCTTGGCAAAGGAACAGAATGCAAATGATGAGTTTGTAGGCTGTGTTCTATAGAGATATATGTTTTAGCCAGAAACAATCAACCCATGAAATCTTATCAGAGATTATGTTGCTATTCTTCTTGGAAGAGTTATCGCAAAAGTGATAAAGTTTAAGAAATGTATTAACCTTATCATTAACTTGATTAAGATTATTTTGTTTCCTTGTTTCAACATTTCAGTGGATACATTCTCTGATTATTTTCAGATGACATATTTTTACACAAATGTAAGCAAGCACACACATGCACACACACATGCGCGCGCACACTCACACACACACATACTCACATGCAACCACACTCATATGCACACACACACACACACATGCTCACATGCAACCACACTCATATGCACACACACATGCACACACACACACATACACATGCATGCACACATACTCACATGCAACCACACTCATATGCACACACACGCATGCACACACACACACATGCAAACACACACACAAGCACACATACACATATACAGACATGCACATACACTCATATGCATACACACGCATGCTCACTCACACATACAAATATACACACAAACGTACATATATACAAACATACATATTCAAATAAACATGTGTACATGCCTGCACACACACACACACACATACACACACATCTGTGTATAAATGTATATATACATATGCACATATGTATATATATATATATATATATATATATATATATATATAT
>NC_068990.1:57381783-57383351 GCF_001194135.2 Octopus bimaculoides | reverse complement strand
ATATATATATATACATACATACATACATATATATATATACATACATACATACATATATATATATATATACATACATACATATATATATATATACATACATATATATATATATATATATATATACATACATATATATATATATAAACAAACACAGGGTGCACAATGCAACTGTAGGCATTAAATGTGAGAGAATAACATCACACAGCAAGAAACATCATACTCCAAGGGAAAAAGCATACGAGTTGCATGAAAGAAAAACTCCTTTTAATAACGATGGCACTTATGCAGCCAAGAAAGCAACTGCATGTCCTATGACACCTGTTCTGCCCACATGATAACAATGTGCAGCAAGTTGTTGGTATGTTTACATCCCCAGCAAAAGAGACTGACTGAATAACTACCAAACTTAAAACAAAAAAATTAAGTGCTGGGGTTGATTCTTTCAACTAGAAATTCTTCAAGGCGGTGCCCCAGTATGGCCATAGTCTAATGATTGAAACAAATAAAAGATATACACATGTATAAAGATATATATATATATATATATATATATGTATATATATATCAGTGGCAACTCTAGCACTCAGGCTGTTCAGGCTTAGCCCGAGTATAAATTTAGTAAAGTGAACATGCAGATTTAATTTCTGACTTCGAGTTTGTAATTGCCGCCAATAACTTGGGCTCTTCTTGTTGAGCCTCATCACAGTCCATTTATTTTTGTTCAGCATCTGGCAGTTGTCTTAGAGGTGCCCTGTGTCAAAGAATATCATTCGTACCAGACATCCTCTCGATATCATTCACACACGCCTGACTCACGCTCAGAAGTTACACCCCAAGTTGTTATCTATAATTGCAAAGTAATTGAAAGTAATTCAAATTCAATGTTTTCATGAAAAAATAAATTTCTATAGAGATTAGGATTTAAATTGCAATCTATGCAAAGCTTCCATTCTACAATATTCTTAAAAGAACGAAAAATTATCCAGCAACTCGGCCTAATACGAATGAGACTGGTAAGTGTAAAAGACTAACTGGCATCTCTTGTCAAGACTACAGGTGACAGTCACATCAGTGATGTCTGTTGTGCACTCCGCTGTTGTTATTTGATTGCTGTTATTGTGTGTGTCTATGTGTAAAGGTCAGTTGTATTTTGCAGGGTTGTTTTATTTTTACCCTCAACTTAGACATGGAGAAAGACATAATACTAGACATAAAAAATAAGCCATTTGGGGCTAGAAATAAAGTGGAAAAATGTGAAATTCTTTGAGCAGGCATGTGTCTTAGGCAAAATCTGCGATGTGTACGAGTGATGAATATATATGATATATATATTTGATATATATATGTATCTTATATAGTCAATTCAATGTACAAGCAATTAAAAAAAAGAAAAACGAATAAAAAATGAATTTAAAAAAAAAAAAAAATGCACATGTAGATGTGCACAAGAAATATATTAGCTTGACACACAGAGAAGGGAGAGACTTTAACATTTCAAGAATAGCTCTTCATCTGAAAGGAGAAAGGAAAAAATCCAAAGGACAAGAAACCAACGGTCCATGTGGAGT
>NC_068990.1:57377409-57381542 GCF_001194135.2 Octopus bimaculoides | reverse complement strand
ATATATATATATATATATATATATATATAAAATAAAAATCTGTAAATGTACAACCATCCAGATTTCTGTGTACCTTAATTTTTTCTGTAATATAATTCCTGTACATCACCTCCAAACCTTCCAATATATATATATATATATATAAATATATATATATACATACACACACACACACACACACACACACACAATGGACTCCCACACAGTTTCCATTTACAAAACTCACTTGAAAGGCATTGGTCTGTTTGAGGCTAAAGTAAAAAAAAACACACTTGCCCACAGTGCTCTGCACTGGAATTGAACTCAAAATGATGTAGCTGCAAACTGAAGTCCTTACCTGTAGTCATGCTTGCAAAGCACACATCAGCTCGAAATACAAATATTAATTACCAAATCCTTTCATTTTATTTAAACTAGAACTGAATTAACAGCTATATATTTAATCTTATTAGTATTATTCTTTTTCATTTTTGGGTCACGTGTGAATGTATATGATTGCATAGAAATAGATATGAACTGAGTGAATATGCATGTAAGCACGTTTTTGAACTTATACAACCTCTTGTAGATATATGGATGTGTATTTTTAGACATATCGATATATACATATGTGTGCAAGTGTAGAAAAATTACGGTGGTGTATATGTATATGGGAGAGTGTGAGTGTGTGTGTTTGTAAGTGTATAGATATGCACAACTGCTTTTTGCCGACCGTTCTCATCACTACTGCTATCTAAACCATTTATCATTTTTAACTTAAAATATCCTTTGATCTATGACAGCTTAGGAAGTTACCCTTCCTTTCTTTTCCTTAGACATACTGATCACAGTCTTCTTTCTTTCTTTATTCCACTGATAAAATAAAAATAATAGCCTTCTTTTTCTCACTGCTATAAAAAGATTGTTCTTTTAAGTTTATACACCACAGTTCTACATTTAGCACTGTCAACCAACTAATGTTGGTTAATAATAATGAATGGAAATAATATTTTCTTCTGAAGATCTGATGTGTCAATGTTCTTATGCAGTAATTGACTTTATAATTACCTCATAACATACAAGTATTACACAGTGAAATACGTATAAAGTTTATATAATTTAAGATATAGTTTAAAAATTTAAACTAATTTCTCTGTTTTATTCTACTCTTGGATATGTATAGATGTGTATATATATATTTTAATATTTCACTTAAGCATGTGGAGGCACATGGCCTAGTGGTTAGAACAGCAGTCAAGGATCATGGGTTCGAATCTCAGACTGGGCAATGTGTGTGTTTATGAGCAAAACACCTAAGCTCCACAGAGATCTGGCAGAAAGTAATGGCAGTCTTCTGCTGACTCTTTCGTCACAACTTTCTCTCATTCTATCCTCTTGCATATAGCAGCTCACCTGTGACAGACTGGTGTCCCATCCAGGTGGGGAACTTATATGCTATTAAAACCAAGAATCTGGCCCTTATAAGCCAGGCATGGCTCGAGAAGGAACAAACAACAAACACTTAAGCATAGCGATACTAATAACCTGGTATTAGAATTCAATATTGTTATAAATTCAATATTGTTATATTCAATACTATTATAAAAATAAGAATAATGAAAGAAAAGATGAAAAGTTAAATATAGCAACATCAGGAAACAAAATGAGTAAGAAAATTATATTCAGCCACATAATTTTCACATGGAATAATTTATGTCCAGTGTGGTTAGAAAAGGAATGGTATAGAAACAATTGTAACTAATGATAAATTCTATATTAATTCTTCACCTTGTATTATACACTATTCTTTGAAATATTTACACATTTCTTTTACCAGTTAGGTATACTGTTGTTGGTGGTGCTATGGAAAAGGTACTGGTGCTAGTGCCACTTACAGAGCACAGGTGATGGTAGCATGTAAAAAGCAGTGGTGTTGGTGCCACACAAAAAGCACAATGAAGGTGCCACATAAAAAGCACTGATGCTGGTGCTCTGCAAAAAGGTGATGGTGCCATGTAAAAAGCACCCAGTACACTCTGTAAAGTGGTCTGCATTAGGAAAGGCATCCAGCTGTAAAAACCATACCAAAACTGACTATGAAACTGGGTGTGACGCTGATTACAGGGACGTATATACACCAGCATCGGTTGTCAAGTGATGGTGGGGGGGGGGGACAAACGCAGACACACATACATAAACACACACACGCACACACATAAACACATATATACTACAGGCTTCTTTCGGTTTCTGCCTACCAATTCCACTCACAAGGCTTTGGTTGGCCTGAGGTTATAGTAGAAGACACTTGCCCAAGGTGCCATGCAGTGGAACTGAACCCAGAACCTGTACCAATAGACTCAAACTTTAAAAAAAAATTATTGTATGAGAATGTAGACAGCCAGGAAGTTTTGATAAGGACTGCACTGGCAATATATTGATTTTCAACCCTATCAAGTATATAACCCTATATACTATATACATTCATACATACATCAGTGAGTGTGTGTATAAGTTGTTATTCAAAAAAATAGCTTGGTTTCTTTTTAATTTTTATATGTTTATCTTCTTTAAATTTTAGTTATATTTCATGATATAATTGAACTACTGATCTAAACCTGATTTTTTTTTTTTTGTTTATATCAAGCTTTGTGTGAAATGCCATGGACTACAAAACCATGAATGAAAAGGGTGCTAGTCATTTAGTTCTATAATTACAATGCTTTTGTTTGTGTATGTGTGAGTGTGTGTGTATGCCTATGCACACACACACACATGTATGTGTGTATAATTATATATCTGTATGTATCTATATTATATATACTAGGCAAATATATATATATATATATATATATATATATATATATATATATATATATGTGTGTGTGTGTGTGTATATAGTTACAGTATATATATATATTTATAAATATTCACACACACATATGCACATTTATGCATATATATGCATACGTATATACATATCAACACACATACATATTCACAAATATGCACACACATATCTGTACATAGTTATATACATTTACATGTTTATATGCATATATATATATATATATATGTGTATACATATATATATATATATATATATATATATATATATATATACACACACACACATATGTATATATAGTTGGGGAGCTATATGTATACGTATACATATATTCATACAGACAGACTCAAACATTTAATTTCTGTCACATTAATACATATATTCACTTTTCTTACTCTACATCCAGATATAAGCCAATCATTTGTCCATTACTACTACATAGAATCTGAAGTTTTATGGTTGAAAACTGCCATAAGCCTTCACAAACATTCTTGCATCCACTCATTCATAAGTTCACACATAGACACTCATCTTCTATCCAGCTAGAAACAGTTTTACACTAGAATAGTTTCACACTCATATCTGTATGCATCATATCTCTAGTACATGTTTCTCTCACATACCACTATATTTGTTCATCATAACTCATATTCAATAATCAGACTGGCCAGTTTGTTCACACATAGACATACACATGCAAATATGCATGTACTACATCACTTACATGCACACTTCCATACACTTCCATACATAAACTAATAGTCTACTTATATATATAGTTGTATATGTCACATACAGACACACACTCACACACTCTCTCTATCTCTCTCTCTCTCTCTCTCATTTCATTACATACACATTGAATAATCAAGTTAACCTCACTGCCATTACTATAAACCTCTCTATATGCTTAAGCATTTGCAGCATACAAATACATATGCATGCAGACACAAACACTGTCGCATATGCATAGACACAATCTAACGCATCAGTTCATGTCACACATAGCAGATTTACAGCTGTGTTGCAACAAGCACTCAAAACCCTCAATGCCAATATGCCATTCATTAATAGACTATGTAATAGACAGTGTTGTAGAGCCGTGGTAGTATCCTAAATTGTCTTCAGTAGGAAGCTGAAAGTTATTATGAAGATGTAATCGTAACACAAGCAGAGTATCATCATGCTATACACACATATGTGTACTGTGTGCACGTGCATATGTACACTCACACATACATTTGTGCATGCTTACATACATACATACATATATATATATATATATATATATATATATATATATATA
>NC_068990.1:57373379-57375208 GCF_001194135.2 Octopus bimaculoides | reverse complement strand
ATATATATATGTATGTATGTATGTATATATATGTATGTATGTATTTATGTATGTATGTATATGTATTTATGGATGTATATGTTTGTGTGTATGTATTTATTTATGTATGTATATGTGTGTGTGTGTGTATATGCATGCATGCATGTATGTATGTTCTTTGGCACCAAGTATGGTATTTTATTTTACACAGACCCAAATATGAGTTGCTAATAATATTTTTGGTATAATGTGCTAGGATATCTATAAACACTGATATTAACAAACACATACAAATCTACATATATCATCTTTTATAACCTTTTTTATCAATAACAAAATGCAAAATCAACACATATATAAAGTACACAGAAAAATCTACACACAGATAGGCACAGGTGTGTATGGTAAGATGCCTGCTTCCAAACTACATGGTTCTGGGTTCAGTCTCACTGTGTGATACCTTGGGCAAGAGTGGGCAAGAGTTTTCTGTAATAGTCATAGACCGACCAAAGCCACGTGAGTGGATTTGATATAAAGAAACTGAAAGAAGCCTGTTGTGTATATATAAACTGAAAGAAGCCTGTTGTGTATATATATATATATATATATATGTATATATGTATGTATGTATATATGTTGGTGTTTACATCTTTGCAACTTGGTAGCTTGGCAAAAGAGAAAGATAAAATAAGTACTAGGCTTAAAAAATAAATAAGTATTTGGTTCAATTTTTTTGACTAAAATTTTTAAAGACAGTACTGTAGCATGGCCACCATCTAATGGCTGAAATGAATAATAGATAAAAAAAAAATGATACCGTATTTGAATAATTAACTATGAACTTAACAGTTAAAATTCTGTGATGATGGTAAAATTTGTTACAGTGTAATTCTTTTGGTTCCTTTGTGACAATAAAAAGGGTACTGCATTTATGTACCCCTTTCAGACCATAAGACTGCAAAGTTACTGAAATGTATATGTCGATTAGTGTGTTGAAGTGTTGAGTAGAGCACTGGAAGAGTTTGGGCTACCTGGTGTCATTTGCAGTCGGAGTATAATTCTGTTGGACTCCAGTGTTAGTTGAGAGAATTATAATCCAGAAGATAGATTTAGTGTTAATCTTTATTTTGTACAACATGTTGAACGGAGTCCCACCCATAAGGGACAGTAGTCGGATGGGTCAAAAAGGTCATTGTACAAAATAAAGACTAATACCAAATCTATCTTTTGGTTACTTAAGAAATTATTATCATCATATATGTGTGTGTGTCTATACCACACTCTAGTAGAGTGTATATATCTTTGCTACCATGGGTAATATCAGGAAATATGCTATACATACGATAATTATAATTTAACTTTTATCAAATTTCTTGTTGTTTATATAAAATGATGAAATAAATAGTAATTTTCAAAAGAAAGATTTTACTACCTTGAAATAAAATTAAATAAAACAATATTAAAAATTATAAAGACTGCATGTTGATTTTATTTTATTAAGGTTCATACATGCACACATGCGCACACACACACATCTCATTGTCTGTTTGTCTTTCTCACTTTCTCTTCTCTCTCCCTTTCCCATTACATATATGAGGGGTACTGAAAAATTCCTGGCTTTCGGTAAAAGAAAATAAAGGAGGATCAGTTAATCATGATTTTATTAAACATATCTCCCTCTCAGATTCACGCACTTATTGCAGTGGTCCTTCAGTTTTTCTAAGTCTTGTAAAAGAACTCGGAAGGTTGGGCCCCCTGCCATGCCTTTCATAAAATCCTTAAAGCCAGGAACTTTTCAGTACCCCCTCATATTTATATATGTGTGTGTGTATATATATATATATATATAT
>NC_068990.1:57370557-57371725 GCF_001194135.2 Octopus bimaculoides | reverse complement strand
CGTAAAAGCACCCACTACACTCTCTCAGTGGTTGGCGTTAGGAAGGGCATCCAGCTGTAGAAACTCTGCCAAATTAGATTGGAGCCTGGTGTAGCCATCCGGTTGCACCAGTCCTCAGTCAAATCGTCCAACCCATGCTAGCATGGAAAGCGGACGTTAAGCGATGATGATGATGATGATGTATATATATATAAATATATAGTTTTAGAGAAAAGAACCAAAGTTCATGAACTAATCCATGAAAATCCACAGTCACATATAGAAAAAAGTAATAAGTAAATGCACAATAAATAAGTATAATATAATACAAAGTAAATATCATAAGATAATGATAATTATGATAATTATCATTATCTTATGATATTTACTTTATATTATATTATATTTATTTATTGTGCATTTACTTATTACTTTTTCTATATGTGACTGTGGATTTTCATGGATTAGTTCATGAACTTTGGTTCTTTTCTCTAAAACTATATATTTATATTTTATACTGTGAAGCTTAATTTAATTTTAATTTTTAATAAATTGAATTTAATTGAGTTTTTACCTGTAAATTTGGATTTTTATCCCTAATATTATATATATACATGATGTTATAATAATTTAGAAACTTTGAAAGAACATGAAATAATTCTTTGTGAAATCTGCAAAGCAGATAGTGCCTATCATGCTAAAGGAGTTGTGATTTTGTGTCCCATGGGCAGTCTTCAACTTTAGTCTATCTAAAGTGCTTTTTTTTTCTTTAACCCACTATTTACATGTTATTATTTATAGCATTATATAAGGCAGTGAGCTGGCAGAATTGTTAGCCCACTGGGCAAAATACTTAGCGGTATTTCATCCGTCTTTATGATCTGAGTTCAAATTCTACTAAGGTCAACTTGGCCATTCATCCTTTCAGGGCCAATAAACTAAATACCAGTGGAGAACTGGGGTCAATGTAATTGACTTAATCTCTCTCTCAAAATTTCAGGCCTTGTTCCTATAGCAGAAAGGATTATTTATAGCATTATCTGCTTCAAGATTCACCAAAAGAATTACACACACACACACACATATATATATACATATATATAGATATATATAAACATGTATAGATATATACATATATATATATATATATACATATATATATATATATATATATATATATATATATATA
>NC_068990.1:57362050-57368351 GCF_001194135.2 Octopus bimaculoides | reverse complement strand
ATATATATATATATATATATATATATAGATATATATAAACATATATATATATATATATATAAACACACATATATATATATATATATACATATATATAAACACATATATATATATGTATATATATACATGTATATATACATATATATATATACGTATATATATATATATATATGTGTGTGTGCACTCTCTCCTCTTCTGTCTATGATTCTTTTTCTCTCTGTGTTTGCATGGGTGTGTGTATGTAGTATCCATTTACCCATTAACTGCTATTATGATAACATGCTATATGTTCGTCTGTGTTTTTTTTCAAATAGAATTACAGTTTATTGGTCTGTGAAACTCATCTTCTAAAATGAAATATTTTTTACTTTAATTATCAAGAAATCTTTCATCTCTCATCATCATCATCATCATCATCACCATCATCTTTGTATTTATATCCTCTTTTCTATGCTTGCTTGTATCAGACAGAATTTTGTTGGGGCAAACTTTATATGACCAATTGCCCTTCCTCACCTGTTTCTAATTTTTTATGACCAAGTGCCCTTCGTCACCTGTTTTCACTATCCCTCACCTGTTTTCAAGCAAGGTTAATTTTTTTTTCTATAAGGGGACATGTTTTCATGGAAGATTAGAACTGAAAATAGCATTTGTTTACAATTTCCATGTAATATCAAAGCAAGGAGGCAAGGAAACACAATATTGTGCACACACTTACACATGCACACACACACACACACACATGAACGTGCATACACACACGTGCACATACACATGCACATACACACAGACATGCGTGCACTCACACACACACACACAAACACAAATATATATGTTGAGCTTTATTGGCCTGGGGCTATAGCAGAAGACACTTGCCCAAAGTGCCAAGCAGTGGACATGAACTTGAGACAATGTAGTTGAGAAGCAAACTGCTTACCACACAGCTATAACTGTGCCTCAAAGCAAAAATTTTAATCCCATTAGCAACTCATTTGAGAAACTCAAATATTTCACATTTCCAAATATTATTTCATTTTCCTAAAATATTCTCACTATTTGTACACAAATTTGAAGAATAGGTAACAAAGCATAAAAGGAAATGCCTTAACTATTCAAATTCTGCCAGGATCAACATTACATTCTATCATTCTTGGGGGTCAATGAAATAGGAACTTTGGTAGAATTGGGTATAGTGTAATTGACTGTCTCCTACCAATAAATTTTGTGGCCTTATGGACATTTTAGAAATCGCTATTTTTATTTATGCAATCAAGGAATGACATAGATTAATTATGAATTTTCAACGTTAATAAATTTATATCTCTTATAAATTCACACAGGAAACAAAATGCATTGCTCCCACACCGAGAACTAAAATCATCAAGGTTATGGCGTAACTTAGAAATATTTTATGATCATTAGCTTAAAGTAAATGTTTAAGAAGAATGTAATACGTATCATGCTTTAAATCAAGATGTAAAGCCAAACACGTGCACTCGCACACAAACGTAATTTGTACACTATAAATTAATCAATCACTCACAAACACACACATTCACACACACACACTATATACATACATACATACAAGCACACACACACGTATATATATATATATATATATATATATATATATATATATATATATACAGGAGATATGGTGTGCTTGAGAAGACTCGGCAAGCCAAGTGAGACCATAACCCATGCCCTATGACTGTTGTATAACCAGCCCACTTATGAGTATCCTTCATTCATTGGACAATAAACCTTGCTTGCGAAGACCTGTGGAGGCAAGTGAAGTTAAAATCGTTGATGTGGCTGATGATAGTACTGCCTGATTGGTACCTGTACCAGTGGAAAATTAAAAGCACCATCCACTGACAGGCTCCCATGCTGGTGGCATGTAAAAAGCACCATTCAAGTGTGATTGTTGCCAGTGACGCCTTACTGGCACCTGTGCCAGTGGCACGTGAAAAACAACATTCGAGCATGATCGTTGCCAGTGCCATCGGACTGGCTCCTGTGCAGGTGGCACGTAAAAAACACCATTTAAGCGTTGTCGTTGCCAGTACCACCTGACTGGCCCTCGTGCCAGTAGCACATAAAAGCATTCGCTACACTCTTAGAATGGTTGGCGTCAAGAAGGGCATCCAGCTGTAGAAATTTTGCCAGATCAGATTGGAGCCAGATGCAGCCAGCTGGCTCGCCAGTCCTCAAACAGTCTGACCCATGCCAGCATGGAAAGCAGACATTAAGCGACGATGATGATGATGTAAACATTTATAGATATGCACATATATGTCTATGCACACAAATATTTAAACATTCACATGTAACCCACACATACACACACACACACACATATATACAGGGTGCAGTGGATAGATTGTTGCCTAAATTACACTGACATCTCATTTTAACAGATATATTTACCAAAATTACATAAAAAAATCTTGAAATATTAAAAAGAAAATTATTTCAATAAAATCGCCATTGGCTTCAACCACAATCTCCGGACAACTTCAGAATCTCCTGCAACTCTTCTGGATGGGCTCCTTGGTTAAGTTGGTGAAAGCTGTCATAATCCTTGCCTTCAGATCATGTTTGTTGTTACAAGGAGTTTTGTAAGCCTTTCGTGCAACTACCCCCCACACATAATAATCAAGGGTGTTGCAGTCTGGGGTGTTAGGTGGCCAGATGTTAGGGGTGATGTAATCGCAGAAATTGTCTGACAGCCATAACTGGGTTCTCCTGCTTGTGTGACATGGTATGGAGTCTTGTTGCCAGGCATAGGGTCTTCCAGCAGCCACCCTCTTGACCCAGGGCAATACTACATCCATCAGGCATTTCATGTGGGCCTCTGTGTTGAGTGTGAGGCCGTGTAGGAAGATGAATGGAGACATAACATTGCCATCACTAGTGATCACTCCAAACACTATGACTCGATGTTTAATTTTTATCATTCCCAGTATATGTCCGTAGATTGCACTATCCTCAGATTGACACCCAAACAATGTGAAATGTTTGTATTGGAGCTTCCGGTGAAAATGCCAAACAGTACAGCATGTTGTTTCTAAATTTCTGGTAGATTCTGGTTTTTCTCACAGATGGTGCCCAACTGATTCAACTGTATTGTGTATCTGACAAAACCAAAAGCAATGCACATGCACAACATTAAGAACATTAAATGGTGACAATTTATCCATCGCACCCTGTATATAAATATATATAGATGTATGTATATCAGTCTATCTATCTATCTATCTATCTATCTATCTATCTATCTATCTATCTATCTATCTATCTATCTATCTATCTATCTATATATATATATATATATATATATATATATATATATACACACACATATATATATATTCATACATACATATATATAGACACCAACACACACACACACACTTGACATGCACACACATTTGTTTATGTGTTCGAGTATAAATATATATGCATATAGGTGTGTCTCTTAGTATATAGAGGACGCAGTTATATATATTTATGCATGTGTTTGTGTATTTATGTTTTAGTGTATATCAGATATACACAACATATATATCCCGATATATATATATATATATATATATATATATATATATATATATATATATATATACACACACACACACACACACACACACACACACACACACACACACACACAAATATACATGCATACATATAGTTGCAGATATAAATGAATGACTGCAGTGATACAAGGATATACATATTTATGCAGGAGTCAGTATTTAATATTGCCCAAGATTTATTTATGAAATTATACTCCCCATAGAGAGCTTACAGGGTTCACAATCAAAAGATTCAACTTAGTTGGAGTGCATTCTGCTTTAATGTATTAGGAAAATACACATCATTTACTTAAATTCTATAGATCTATGTTGATGTTTGTGAAAAGGACTGACACAAAGCATAAGTGAACATTTTCTAACAGATGTTACAGCAAACGAGCTAATTAATTTCATAGACGCTACTTGTGTTTACACTTTGACTAAAACATTTGTCTATTAAAGTCTCCCATGAGAAAATGCTTGCAGGCCTGTTTGGCAACTGAATTTGAACTAGTTGCATCATATTCTCCTTCCGTGTAGTCAGAGCTATGTATACTGCTCTAAAGTTAAAATATAAGGAATCTGTATAATCTATGAATAATCAAAAGTTACATTTAGCAAACAAGTTTAGTGCAGTATGACTCCTTCAATTTATGATGTCTATATTATTAAAGAATGATGATACACACATACACATACACACATATGAGGTGGTGTCAAAAGGTTCGCAGACTAGTTACATTTGATAAAAAAATAAATTATTTACCTAAGTCTTACCTTGACATCATCTCCTTCAAAACAGTCACCTTGTGCAACAATACACCAGTCCCAGCATTCCTGCCACTTTTGGAATCCAGCCTGGAAGCTGCTCTCCATTGGTGAGTCTCTCTGGATCTCGACAATGGTGTTAAAACAGCAATCTTTGCACTACATTTTTATCTTGGGAAACAAATGGAAGTCTGCAAGTGCTAAACTTTCTGAATAGGGTGGGTTCAGAAGTGATACCATGTTGTTTTGGTGAGAAACTCATGAGTGAGGAGAGCTTGGTGACAGGGTGAATTGCCATTGTGAAGAATTCAATTCTCCATGCTCTACAAATCCGGTCACTTTCCCTGAATGTCCTCCCTCAAGCGCTTCAAAACGTTGAAGCAGAATTCCTGATTGACAGTCTCACCCTGGGAGATAAATTCTCGATGTACAACACCACATTTCCAGGGATGACACTCATAGCAGGTCATCCAGATCACTCCTCATCTTCCAGGGATGTTCTTCTGCTTTTGAAGTGTCAGTGCTACTCAAGACATTGTGTACAACACATTGCCTCCTCATCGTAAGCTTGCTGATGGATGCTTAATGTCTCTACAGCAGACCTCCCAAGTTTAATGCAACATTTCATGTTAGCTCTGTTCCTGTCCATGATAAAATCATAGTCTACAGCATACATGAGAGCTCAAAGACACAAATTTCAGAAGTTGCGAAGTAAATACAGCAATGTACTCAGCACACTGCCTCATGAAGGTCACTGCTAGCTCTCATTGTGCATGCGACCAAGTGCTGCCATCTTTTAGTGTGCTACCAAACTAATCCAGGCATTTTTTGATACCACCCCTTATATATGAAGATAAGTCAAAAATTTTGCACACTCTTGATTCTGTAATTTATTAACACAAAAGTAAGAGTTGAACAGTTACATCATTTTCTGTCATAGTGTCCTTGCTTTCTGACACACTTCTTCCTGTGGTCCACAATCTTGCTTATTCTATTGAAGAAGAAGGATTTTGGTTGGTCATACAGCCATTTATGCATTGTTTCCTGTGCTTCTTCCTCCATAGCAAACTGTCGACCACATAAAGAATGTTTGAGCAGTCCAAAAAGACAATAGTCAGAAGGGGCGGTATCTGTACTCTATGCAGAATGTTCCAATAACTCGAAATCCAATTTTCCAATAGTTTCAACTGTGAGGACAGACATACGTAAGTGTGTACTGTCATGCAACAATAACACTTGTTTTGACAATAGATTGCACATTTGGTGTTAATTACTGGTTGCATTTTGTTGGCCAGCATTTTACTGAAGCCTATGCTGGTGACTATTGACCACTTTTCCAGATAATGATCCAGTACAGACCTTTTCACATCCTAGAATCAGTTAGCATCACTTTTTCTAAGGAACGTATAGTCATGAACGTTTTCGCTAGTAATTCTGGTTGTTTCTACCCCATACTCTGCCTTTTGGGTTTCAGCTTTCCTTCCCTGTAACTATTCTCTCCCAAAAATTTTTGCTCTCATTGTGGTAACAGTTGAGTGAGCATTGATAGAGCTCTAAACAATTGCATTTACATGCTTTTGTAAGTTCTTTGTATCTATCTCACATAGACTTTATGCTTGTTGTTGATGACTTTGTATGAAGAACCATGGTTGACTCGCAAAGAACATGCCACCTCATCAATGGTCACCTGTTGCTTCACCAGAAACATCTCTAGATCTTGTTGATTCCCTGCATCAGTGGTGGAGGTTGATGGTCATCCTGCACCCGATTTGTGCTTCATACTTGTCTTTTTTAAACATCTTGGTCCACTGATACACCTTCAGAGACACAAATAGACTAGGGGTACCTTTTATTTATATGATTGTAAATATGTGTATGTGTGTGTGTGTGTGTGTGAGCATGTACCATATATATATATATATATATATATATATATATATATATATATA
>NC_068990.1:57360697-57362040 GCF_001194135.2 Octopus bimaculoides | reverse complement strand
ATATATATTTATATATTTATATATATATATATGTGTGTGTGTGTGTGTGTATATAGAGGGGGTGGACAAAATAATGGAAACACCTTACAATTTCAAACAAATTAATTTTAATATGGGGTAGGTCTGCCTTTGGTAGTAATTACAGCTTGAATTCTATGAGTCATGGACTCATACAAAGTTTGAATTGTTTCCAAAGGACTTTTTGTCCATTCTCCAGCTAAAACAGTCTCCAGTTTTTGTAATGATGATGTGGGAGGATATTGACACCTTACTTGTTTTTCTAAAATGCACCATAAATGTTCAATAATATTGAGATCTGGGGACTGTGGTGGCCAGATGAGATGTTTAACTTCACTAGAATGTTCCTTGTCCCCTTCAGTAACAACTTTAGCTGTGTGAATTAGTGCATTATCATCCTGAAAGACTGTGTTTCCCTCAGGAAAAAGTTCCACAATCATAGGATGAATTTGATCAGATAAAATGCTTAAATAATCTTGACTATTAATTCTTCCATGAAGGGAAACCATTGGGCTGGTGGATTTCCAAGTTATAGCACCCCAGATCATCACAGATCCTCCTCCATGTTTAACAGTTGGAAGAAGACAGTCTAGGCCAAATGCATCTTTTGGCTGTCTCCACATGTATATTCAGCCGGTGGTTGGAAATAA
Organism: Octopus bimaculoides; assembly: GCF_001194135.2. NCBI lineage: Eukaryota > Metazoa > Mollusca > Cephalopoda > Octopoda > Octopodidae > Octopus > Octopus bimaculoides. Next base: position 57,361,372 of record NC_068990.1, on the reverse strand, counting down.
GGTAAAGGATGTCTCATTCAAGAAAATAACATTCTTCTACTGCTCTAGGGACCAATTCTGTAGATTTTTACTCCACTATAAATGTTTTGCAATGGTTGTTTTTGAAAGTAGTGGCTTTCTGATTGCAGCCCTCCCATGAAATCCAGCTTTGTGCAGCTCCTGGCGAACACTTTTTGTGGAAACTGGGTTCTTGTGGAAACTGGGTAATTAAGATCTGCAGTAATTTCAAGAGCTGTACTTTTGGGATCCTTTCCAACAGTTGATGTAAGAGTCTGATGGTCCCTATCTGAACGTTTTGGTTTTCTTCCGGAGTTTTGTTTCGACAAGAAGGTTTTTTTCCCCCTCTTTTTCGAGACAGTAGTTCTTGATACACTAAACATTTTGGCTGGTTTCATTATGCTAGCACCTGTCATACGAGTACCAACAATTTGACCTCTTTGTAAGCCCAATAGATCTGTCATTTTAATGAATTTTAATTCCCTTTTTCTGATGATGTCTGAAAACAAACAGCAATTTTAGCAAAACATCTTAAGCAACACTAATAATAAATCAAAAACATAAAAACAAACAAGCTTTTGACAGTTTTATAGATATTTCAAAATTATGATGCTAGGTGTTTCCATTATTTTGGCCAACACCTGTGTGTATATATATATATATATATATATATATATA
>NC_068990.1:57358542-57359284 GCF_001194135.2 Octopus bimaculoides | reverse complement strand
TATTATCTCTGAAGAATCTAACACGCTTTTCATACCTTGCTATACAGGCAGCTTTAGCACATACCTTTTGCTCGATGGTTTCTATGGTGGTATCAATGTCAACTATGGTTTTCACATTATATATTTTCTTTAGTTTTTGGGTCTTTGTAGGTTTGATACTCTTATCAAATTTAAGGTTTTTCAAACATTCTATGTCAGATCTAAGCAGCTTAATTTGGTGTTGAATGCACTCTTGCCAAGAAGGCTTTTTGTCGGAGTGTTGTCGTTTTCTAATCTTTTCACCACATAGAACCGTTGAGATTTTTGCGGATGCATAGTACAGGTGGTTGAGATCTGTAATATCAACATCATTAGCTGAAATTACATCCTTAAGTGCAAGGCAGATTTTACCAATTATTTTCAGGTTTTGTTGATTTTTTAGATCAAGTAGTTCTGTTGCGTCGATTTCTGTATGACTTTCTTCATTTATTTGATTTTCACCTGCCTTAGTGTTTATGGTTGGTTCAGAGAGTATTTCACTTTGCCTATCAGTTAACTTAACTCTTTCAATCATTACTGTATTTTCATCAGCCTTGGGCTGGTTTATAATTATTTCCTCTGTAGTATCTTCTTTAGCTGCAGTTTCATTCTTTTTATCCCTTACTGCTTGTTTAATTTGGTCAATCTCTACTTCAGTTAGTAATTTTTATTATTATTATTATTATTGTTCAGTAGTTTTATTTTTATAACGTGCTTTCACTTC
>NC_068990.1:57353958-57357964 GCF_001194135.2 Octopus bimaculoides | reverse complement strand
TTTATACCATCTTTTTTCTGTTGTTATTCCATAGTGTTGGCATAGCTTCCAGTGTATATAGGTCCCAGGTCTGTCGTGTCTGTGAATATATTCCTTCTTAGCCAGGACTGGGCAGCCAGAGATAATATGATTTATTGTTTCTTGTCGATCTCCACATATTCTACAGTTACTTGTTATATTTCTTTTCATTATGTGTTTTTGGTAATTTCTGGTGGGGAGGCTCTGATCTTGTGCAGCAATTAAAAATCCTTCAGTCTCAGCTTTGAGTCCTGAGCTTCTCAGCCATTGCTGGGATTTTTCTCTGTCTATTTCTTTCGCATTTAATTTAGCCCAGTATTTACCATGTAGGGGCGACATTGGTAACGATCACGCTCAAATGGTGCTATTTACGGACTACTAGCACTGAAGCCAAACAGCTGCTCTGGCAATGATCATGCTGAGACAATGCTGTAAGTGCTCCACTGGCACAGATGCCAGTCATCAAATATGGTTCAATTACGATTTCAATTTCACTTGCCCCAACAGGCTTTCGCAAGCAGAGTTTAGTGTCCAATGAAGGAGAGGTTGGCATGGGTTGGTTCGATAATATATATATATATATATATATATATACACACATACATACGTATATTTATACACACATATTTATACTTTCTCTTGTTTGTACATAAATGCATTTAGAAATATCCACATATCCCATGCTAGCATGGAAAAAGAAATAAATGTAAAATGATGAAGATGAGTGTACTGATTGTGTTTTATTTATATTCAAGCATATTTAAACATTTATATACACATTTATTTATACTCAAATTAATACTCAAGCATATACATTTGTATACATACACAAATATTTATGTCCACATATTCATGCATACACATATTGTAATTAGCATATTTATAAGTCTGTTTATTTATTCATACATAATTGCAACAAACATTTCTAGAAATCTTTGTACATACTTATTATACATAGACACACTTCTTATTACCTACATATTTATATTAATACACACACATACACACACACACACACATATATATATATATATATATATATATACAGTTTTATTCAAATACACACACGCACATGAACTATCATATTCATACAAACATATTTATGAGTAAATTTTTACATACATTTATGCATACAGCTGTAAACTGCATGAATATATTTACATGCATATTTATAGAAACACTTATTTATACATATATATTTTCAAGTACACACAAACCGACACACACACACTCACATATATAGGTAGTCATATTTATTTATAGATCTTTATACACACATTTTCACAAAAAATATATTTATACAGGTGTGGCTACATGGTAAGAAGTTTGCTTCCCAACCACATGGTTCTGAGTTCAGTCCTACTGTGTAGCACTTTGGGAAACTGTTTTCTTCTGTAGCCTTGGGCTACCAGCCAAAGCCATATGAGTGGATTTAGTTGATGGAAACTGAAAGAAGCCTATTGTATATATATATATGTGGTGGGGGGGGGGGGTATTGGTGTGTGTGTATGTATCTTTGTATCTGTTTGTCCCCTGTAACTGCTTGACAACTGTTGTGTTTAGGTTCCTGTAACTTAGTAGTCCAGCATAAGTGACTGATAGAATCAGTATCATTCTTAAGTAGATACTTGGTCCAATTCATTCAACTAAAACCTTTCAAAGTGCTACCCCAGCATGGCTGCAGTCTAATGACTAAAACAAGAAATGGATAAAAGACAAAAGATAGATACATACTCCTTCATACATTCATGTGTTAATACAAACATTCATGTGTTAACACAAAATAAGTGTTTACACAAGCACTTATTTATACTCAACACATATATACTATTCTACTCTAGGCACAAGGCGCAAAATTTTGGGGGAGGAGGCCAGTCGATTAGATTGACCCCATTACACAACTGGTGCATTTATCAATCTCGAAAGGATAAAAATCAAAGTCAACCTCAGTGGAATTTGAACTCAGAATCTAAAGACAGACAAAATACCGCTAAACACTTTGCCCAGCATGCTAACGTTTCTTCTTTATTTATTGCCCACAAGGGGCTAAACACAGAGGGGACAAACAAGGACAGACAAAGGGATTAAGTCGATTACATCGACCTAAATGTGCAACTGGTACTTAATTTATCAACCCCGAAAGGATGAAAAGCACCCATTTATCCATTATATATATCTGCATATATATCTAAATACGGTGGTGCATCAGCATGGCCGCAGCTCTGAGCTGAAACTTTGAAATGAAAATATCTAAATAAATTCATATATACAGGGTGCGATGGGTAAATTGTCGCCGTTCATATTTTTAATTTCATGCATGTGCATCGTTTGTTTTGATTTTGTTGACTACACAGTATAGGAGGGACAACTGGGCACTGTCTTTGAGAAAAACAGCACCATGATGCAATTCACTCTGCCAGAAATTTGGGAACTACATGTTGCATTGCTTGGCATATGTGCCAGAAGCTCCAATGTGAACATTTCAGAGTGCTTGAGTATCAATCTGAGAACAGTGCAATCTGAGAACATGTAACGAAAGTGATAAAAATCAAACATCCAGTCAATATCATGATGTTTGGAGTGATCACTAGTGATGGTGACGTTATGCCTCCATTCATCTTTCCACATGGCCTTACACTCAACACGGAGGTCTACATCAAGTGCCTGGAGGAGGTAGTGTTGTCCTGGGCCAAAGAGGGTGGCTGCTGGAAAGCCCTATGGCTGGCAGCAAGACTCTGCACCATGCCACACAAGCAGGAGAACCCACTCATGGCTGTCAGACAATTTCTGTGACCACACCTCCCTAACACCTGGCCACCTAACTCCCCAGACTGTAACACCCTTGATTATTATGTGAGGGGCACAGCTGAGCAGGAGACTCACAAAACTTGTAACACCAAAGATGAACTGAAAGCAAGGATTATAGCAGCATTCACCAACTTAAACAAGGAGACTGTCCAGCAGAGTTGCAGGAGAGTCCAAAGTTGTCTGGTGGCCATAGTTGAAGCCAATGGCGATTTTATTGAATACATTTTCTCTTTAGCATTTCAAAATATTCTTATGTAATTTTAGAGATGTCAGTGTTATTTTCATTTTTGCGTAATTTAGACAACAATATATTCACTACACCCTACATATGTACATAAATATACAGACACATACACACACATACACCACACACACACACACACATACACACACCACACCACACCACACACACACGCCACACACACACCACACACACACACACACACATGTGTATATGCTGTGCATAATATAAATGTCCACGACATTCTCTCAAAAGAATTTGCTCCTCAAGTGCTAATGTGAGAAATTATTATCATTATCATTATTTTTATTATTATTATTATTATTTGCATCCTTATTATTCTTATCACTATTATTGAAATTTGTTTATATATTTATTCGCTTTGGAATTCAACCCTTGTTCATTTGTGTTGATTTTGTTGTTGGGTAGAAATTGCACGAATACTAAATGAAACTGTTAGATTGCTAAAATAGGTGTCACAGGCCTGCTGAGATTCTCAGCCAGCCAACCCCATTACACACTCATTGGCACCTAAACAATCTACACACATTCCATTTGAATTGATTGAAAAAGGCTGCAAGGTGTATGACAATTATATTTAGCCAACTGCTTATGGTCATATATTTGCATGAAAATATACATACAAAAACAACAGTATCTAAGTGTGAAGATGTGAATGTATGTTTGATGCAGAGTCCAAAAGTCTGTATATTAACAGCTATATACACATATTTCTATCTATCTATCTATCTATCTATCTATCTATCTATCTATCTATCTATCTATCTGTATGTCTGTCTATCTATCTATCTATCTATCTGTATGTCTGTCTATCTATCCATCTGTCTATCTATCCACCCCCCTCTCTCTCTCTCTCTCTTTATTCTTTGTTTGCAGCTTTAATAAAAATGTGCATGTATATATACATATACATACATA
>NC_068990.1:57352466-57353638 GCF_001194135.2 Octopus bimaculoides | reverse complement strand
GACAAAACACTCTATAAGCTCTCTGTTAGTATGTCAGGCTAACAATATTGTTTACACTAGTAAAGAACTCCATGTATTCTTTCTACAATAAAAAAAAATGTTCTGACTATTATTTACGCCTTACCTTTGATACATACATGCATACATATATGTGTGTGTGTGTGTGTGTGTGTGTGTGTGTGTGTGTGTGTGTGTGTGCGCGTGTGTGTGCGTGTGTGTGTGTGTATATATACACATGTTTATCAATTTGAGTTGCAAGATTCCTGAATGTGAAATCGTGTATTGAAACAGATATTATTGTATTTCAGGATGGTCTTTTTTTGGGGCCAAATAAACATATGCACTACATATTTTTCTTCACTCATTTATTACTGTTCTTATTCTATTATTTTCACTCATGTCCATTGTCCAGACATCTTTCATCACATATCTGTGTCCTCTTCTGTGACACTTTTCATTTCGTGTGTGTTCTTGCTTTTGCAGTTCATATTTGCATTTGTGAATATTTTCCCCATTTTTGTGGTCATGTATGAGCCGGTATGAATTTATTGGCATGTATCGCATCGGCTATCATTGCATTTAGACACACTGAACGGTTGGTCTTTGTTGCTAAGGTCAAATCTTGCCTTTGCTAATAACTTTTTCAAGCTTTTAGGCTGTCTTCTACTGAAAGTTATAGTTTGGTCTGTAATGATATCTCTTAATTCCTTACTTTGAGCAATGATTGGTAGGTTTGCCTTAGCGATACTGAAGATGTTCTGGTGGCAGGGATTGTGTGTCAGTATAAATGGTATGATTTGTTCTTGTTTTTCTCTTCTTTGTGTTGTCCTCAGTTGTGTGGGTATTTTCATAGCCTACTGAATACCATTTTCGATAAGTAGTGACAGGTATTTTTGCTTGAGCAGAAATTCTTTCAGTTCTATCAGGCACTGATCCCTGATCTTCAAATCTTCTACAATGGTACAGATTCTTCTGGCTAAGCAGTATGGGATGTTACATTTTGTATGTGGTGGATGGCACAATTTAAAATTCAGGTATTGATGTGTATCTGTGTGTTTATAATATATATCTGTGGTAATGGTGATGTTCTTTTTAATTACCATTATATCTAGGAATGGTAATTTGGTACTGCTCGTCTCCTTTGTAGGGTGTAGGTTGTTCAGGAGGATATT
>NC_068990.1:57348794-57351838 GCF_001194135.2 Octopus bimaculoides | reverse complement strand
ATATATATATATATATATATATATATATATATAATATTAATATATTAGTATATATACTGTTGTATCTCAGAACAGACATTATGCCAAAAATGCAAAAATGAAATGTGTATATATTGGTATACATAGGAGTATGTATATATATACACACACACGTGTGTATGTGTGCATATGTGTATGTGCATATTCATATACATACATGTATTTATATATATATGCATATGTATATATATACTTTATTTTTTACTTGTTTCAGTCATTAGACTGTGACCATGCTGGGGCACCATGTTGAAGAATTTTAGTAGAATGAATTGAACCGAGGACTTATTATTTTTTAAGCCTGTTACTATTCTATCAGTCGTTTTTGCCAAACTACTAAGTTATAGGGATGTAAACACACCAACACTGGCTGTCAAATGGTGGTGAGGACAAACCCAGGAACAAAGACACACAGATATATGTATACACATATATATATATATATATATATATATATGACAAGCTTCTTTCAGTTTCCATCTACCAAACCCACTCACAAGGCTTTGGTCAGCCTGAGGCTACAGTAGAAGACACTTGCCCAAGATGTCATGCGTTAGGAATGAACCCAGAGCCATGTTGTTGGGAAGCAAACTTCTTACCATATAGTCACAACTGTACTTGCTGTGTATCTATATCTATGCGTGCATGAGAGATACTATATGTTTAGATATATATTATATTATATAACCTATTAAGATATATGCATGTGTGTGTGTGTTTATAATTTGGGTAGGAATGATAAATATATATATATACATATATATATTCCTATGTATATACATAATATTCTAAGTGTTAACATCTATAGACACACATACACTCACACATAACTTTCACACTCCTGTACATATACATGAGAAGTAAAAAGGAGAGAGTAAAATATTTTAAATGAATTCCAAATTCAAACATTTTAAAATTACATTTTCGTTTTAGTTCGGTTGCTTTATTTTAAATAACACATTTCTTTTATTTTGCTTTTCCTTCTTGAGAATTCCTTTTTCACTCTACTTTATCTTCATTTTAAAATCATTGTTATTATTCATGTGAAAATTGCATTCCTCATTACTACTGGCTGCAAGTGTTACATAAAAATAAGAATGGTCAGCTAGGAAGTATGTGAGCTATTCATAGTGTGTAGAGTAATGTGGTCAGTAGCAAGCCAGTGTGACATCACTGGGCAAGAGGCAGTGGAATGTTGTTGGTTTTCATTCTAGTTTAGATTTTCACATACTACCTGTGCTGTTCAGTAATTTCTATCGAAACGGATTTAGATTTTAATTTGAAAACTGGTTATTAAAAGGTCAACTAGTTGGCTTTGCTATGTGATCATTGTGTCATTCATAAAAGGCTTAGATATTTCAACTTTCTGGATTTTCGTATGGCCCCTGGTCATCATGGTGTGAAATTGTCAACCCAGTATGATAGCAAAACTAGTAAATATTCAGCAAGCTGACCATTCCCTCTCCACCATTCCATTGGCATAGTGGCTGCAGCTGCTGCCCAGTCATTCACAGTGCAAGGAAGTTAATTTGACCACTGGTCACTATGGCTGAAATGGTCAGCTAGACATCAGGTTATGCATAGACATTCTTCTGGTCTGGATTACCATGCTAGTTCATCCCTAATCAATATTTGTTTCTCATCCCTTTCATATTTCTTCACTCTTCTTGTTATTCTTGTACAAGTCCAGAGTGTCTGTGGAACGGTCAGTGTGTCTACTGAATGGTAGTAGCGAGGTAAATTGTTACTATATTACTATAGCTGTTTCATTACTATTAAATGTTCAGTGTGCAGAACTCTGAATAATCAAGGAAAGACTGCATTCCTTTTCAGCAGACAGACAATTACACACACACACACACACACACACACACACATAAACAGACACAAAAGTCTATGCATGTATACAAATACATACATGCATACATACATACATATATGTATGTAAGTATGTATGCATTTAAGTGTGTACACACATACACAGAAGCATACACCCACACACATATAAATATATATATAAATATATATATATGTGTGTGTGCGTGTGTGTGTGTGGGTGTGTGTATATATACATATATATATGTACATACATATATATAATTTCATCATAGGCACAGGTATGGCTGAGTGGGTAAGAAAGTTGCTTCCCACCACATAGTTTGGGAGTCAGTCCCATGGCATGGCACCTGGAGCAAGTCTCTTCTACTCTAGGCTCAGGTTGACCAAAAGCCTTGTGAGTGGATTTGATAGGGAGGTGCTTGTGTCTACTTTGATATATATATATATATATATATATATATATATATATACACATATATATGGAGAGAGAGAGAGAGAGAGAGAGAGAGAGAGAGAGAGAGAGAGAGAGAGAGAGAGAGAGAGAGAGAGAGAGAGAGAGAGAGAGAGATAGAAAGAGAGAGAGAGAGAGAAATAGACGGACGGATGGATCATTATCATTTTCATCTTCATCATTTTATATGTGTATCACATGCTGATATGAGGTGAATATTTCTAAAGATTGGTGCTTCTAAATGTGATTTGAATATTATTCTATGATACAAGGCAGAAAGCCTGCAGAATCGTTAGAACATCAGACAAAATGCTAAGTAGCATTTTGTTCATCTTTACACTCTGAGTTCAAATTTCATCAAGGCTGACTTTACATTTCATCCTTTTGAGTTTGATAAAATAGCACATGGTGTGCACTGGGGTTGATGTTATAGACTTAGTCCCTTCCCAGAAACTGCTAGCCCTTTTGCCAAAATTTGAAACCAATATCTTTCTGTGACTGGATGATGTCTCTTCTTCTGTTAACTGCTTTACAAAATATACTTACATTTTGGATAGTGTCAACTGTAGAGAGGTTGAAAAGTTATCAACAAAGAAGAACTATAGGAACCACACAGCTCTACACTTCTGCACATGTGCTAACCACTTTGTGTGTAAATTGTGTTTTTCCTGGAGGCAGTAATATAAACAAATTGTCAGATTTGTATATATATATATAT
>NC_068990.1:57327881-57348229 GCF_001194135.2 Octopus bimaculoides | reverse complement strand
TATATATATATATATATATATGCATAGATATAAACACATATATCATATATATGTATATATATGTGGATGTATGTATGTGCATGTGTGAGTAAATATATATATATATATGTATGTACCTATATGTATACCCTTATATCTATGTGTGTGTGTGTGTGTGTGTATGTGTTAGCATGCATGTTTGTATCTCTGTCTGCATGTATATATGTTACTGTGTGCATATCTGTGTCTGTATGCATGTTGATATATATGGTGTATATGTTGCATCCTATATATTAGAACTGTCATATAGCCGACCCAGTAGTCTTTCACATACCTGATGCTCTATGAACTAAATTCCAAACCAACCCCAAGGCAGTATTTTAGAAATATCTCACAGCTGTGATCGCCATACTCTAGATACATTTAGATAAACTTCAAAGCTGCTTTTGATAACATAGGGCCTAAAATTACCTGTAGCTACTATGTTATGGACAACATCCTAGATGCTTCTATAGACCTGGATTTCAGTATTCTCAACTCATTGCAGAGGCCCAATGTAAAGTTTAGATACATAGATAATCTAGCCACCTCCCCATTTTATAGCTAATATCATTACCAGATTTTTGGTAAGGCAATGGAGTTGGCAGAATCATTAGCATGCTAGACAAAATGTTAAATGGCATTTCACCTGTCTTTAAGTTTTGTGTTCAAATTCTGCTGAGATTGTCTTTGCCTTTCACCCTTTGGATTCAATAAAAATAAGTACCAGTTGAGTACTTGGGTTGATGTAATTGACTATTCCCCTCCAAAATTTCAGGATTATTACTACATTTTTTAGCTTCTCTTCATCTAGAAAATTCTTCAAGTCAGCATCCTTCTACATTAAGAGCTCTAACATATACTTTAACCATTCATGTCCTAAGAATAGGTTGAGAACAATAATATACTTCACCACCATCTACCACGCTAAATATTTCAGTTAATGTGGGAAAAAATGTATCTGTCTCTAATAAATAAACATTTCCTTAAGAACCATAGATAAAAATAAAATTGATTGGTCTTCAGTGAATTTAAACTATAGCTGCAGTCCCAACATGAAAACGATAATCTCATGTAAACCTACCCAACTAACCGTTCCACATTGCACATGCAGAAATGTAGAATCTTACCTACTAGATCAGGCATGCAACGTCAAGTCAACAATATACAAAGCAAAAGTTATCTGAAGTATACGAAACTGAGTAGTTGATGAGAAAAGGCTTCTATTCTTATTAGGAGTCATCATTCAGTAAACTGAAAAAAGAAATACCTAGACATTAGTAATTGGCATATAGAAACAAAGGGACAACAAAATCGTCAATAGTACTAATCAGAGCTGTGTGTGGATGTGTCATTGAGATGCTGTCAATATATAGCAGAAAGGATACACATTCTGTTAAACTACAACTGCTACCTAAATTTTACAACTGAGATTTTCACCAAATGTATCTACAAATAAAAGTTTATCTTATCCAACTGGAAGATAGCATCTACACTAGGATGACTATATTACAATTCACTAGGTCATCAGAACAAACACTACCTAACAGTTAAAAATATTACCTCCCTGGTACTTTAGAAGAACAAAACTTCTAGAGCCTGAAATTTCATGAATGAAATCCCACAAGGATTTGTCTTTTTGTTCAATTTTGTTAACCTATTGATACAAGACATTCCCACACCTCCACAAACATACAGTATCATACACAATCTTCGATCATCCATGCACTGACATACAACAGTTCCAGCCAATCTGAAATTAACTAGGAACCTAGCTGCACAACACTTGACTTAAAGTAGCAACTGCCTACTTAACAAATCTACTGTTGTATTTAATTACCAACAACACCAGAGAACATCAAACTCCAACTATCTCACTCATCACCATAAGCATACCACACAGACAATAATGACAAAAGTACTGGACATCTCACAAGGTTTAAAACACACATGGACAACATATCAACAATGTACAAACCTACTGAGAGTAATCACATGTATCATATTTGCCCAACAGAAAGAAACAACCACAATAGTGCACAAAAAAGATATTAAATGATTCATCATATTATGCTTTCCCAACTGGTGTTCTAAAATCTCTCCACTGCAAACAAAAATAAACTTCAAGGAATTCAAAACAACACGGTATGTATCATAGCAGGTTGTATGCAAGCCACACCCAAAACAAACTACACATGACACAAAAAATAAATAAAAAGACCACCTGGACAAGCGAGATCATTGGTCGAAGAAGGCTTAAAATATACAGTCCCAGTCATTAAATAAATAACCAGTTAAATCTTTAACTGCCCAGCTGCTTTCTTTTATTACATATTCTTAATTACCCTTTCGACCAGATAGTTACTGACTTTCATTGCTGTTGCCTCTGCTTGGTCTACGTAGAGTTGTCCTGTTCTCTTCTTCTTGTTTACCAACATCACGTTGTAGCATCTTAATGCTTCTTTCTTCTTCGTGTTAGTGACTGCAAGGGCATCATTGCCATTCACTTTTCTCAAACGACATGTTGATTCACTGAAATTTCTGACACCCACATTACAAAACGTTTGTAAACTTCTTGCTTTCAGCTTCTCTATCACTACATATATCTATCTTATCTTCTAGCTACCTGATGTTGTTCCTTTGCTTCCCCTACTCTTCCATTATTTTATGACCTGACACTTGGCCCATATGATTCTACCCACAATACTATTCTGACAACATGACATCTTTAGTCTAAGAGACTCTTGCTCCATCACACAGATCTAATATATGTATCACAGATGTTTGTCTTGTTGAAACATGCATTTGTCCTCTCCTTTATTAGTCCCTATCTCATTGTGATATGCGCCAAATAGCACTAATTAAACCTATATCTGATTGCTAGCTCTTTCAGTTACCATACTTTTTAGATTGCTTTGCGTCTCTGAGTCAGTCTAGACCTTTTGTATTCACAACCAAGTACCTATCCCGTTTCTAGTTACAACCATATCTATCACCGTTTTCTTGGTCTATCTGTTGTCAGTATGGCTTGCATGTTTCCTTAAGTAGAAGGTGATCAGTTGGCATGGGCAACTTTATGTAGAGTACTATAAAATAGTACAATAAAATATAACATGTAATATAATGTAATATAACATAAATTAGTGTATTGTGCTCTATGGGTTTGCCATAAATGTGTATGTGTGCATAGTAGCAGGGTATGCGGGTGCTATCATGTAGAAAGGTCGCTTATTCTGAAGAGTTCACAGGAACTTAACACTTGTTAAATGCTAAAAATGAAACTTTTGGAACCTGTCTACATTTTATTTTTATTTTACCATACACAATCTTCACACTCGTATCATGAATTCTGACCAATACCATATAGCAGATTTGTTCTCTTTGTATGATTGAATGGTTCTGCAGTATCTCTAGGTGGCACTGGTAATTTTTCCTGTAATGGCTTCACAAAAGCACTGAATGCTGGCACTGGTTTTCATTACTGATTGGGGATCGGAAGATTTCGTACCTGTGGCTTGCCAGGGAACTCAAAGTATTGTGTATGAGTATTCAATTTTTGTATAATATACTAAATATATTCTTCTATTTCCATTATGTTGAGGTATGCTTCTTTATTGCATACGTTATTAAATTGTTATATGTATGTGCATGTGTGTGTGATACAAAAACACAAGAAACAAATAAGGGCAGCCTATCCATATGCTTGTGACCATCATGACTATTGTTTTGCTTGCCAGTCCTCATATTGAAACATGGTGCATAAAAAAGTCTGTGAAGAAATTTTCATTATTGATAATGAAAGTAGCATCCATTGTCCATTGGGCAGGAAGTTTCAGGTCACAAGTTATATGTGTATGTTTTTCACTAATAATCTATCATCATAGTGGTTTTGTTTTACTCTCCAGGCTGTATTTCTAACACTTCAATCAGTACATTGTATTTATCATCTAACTTCATATCTTCCATCATCCTCATGAGAATATGACTAGACTTTCAAGCGACAGGAATGTGAGTGTTTTCCTTCACACATGTTCTACTCTTTATTTATTTTTTCATCTTTCCGTTGCTCTAGATGGGTTGTCATGTTAATTCATATTGTCTAGGTCCTCCTCACAGTCGCAATATTGCAGGATGGTTATATCAGTTTTGGCTGGAGTAGGCTTCTGATCGACAGCTTTTGGAATGAGACGAGAGCAATCTCTCTTGCTATTCCTCAGATGTCACTCGATGGTGCTTTGATAAAATAATTTTTTGGTCTGCTATTATTGTTGCTGTTTCCTGTTCTCTTTACCATTTTACAGTTATTCTAGGTTGAAAAATTTAAATCAAGTATAATGTTAAACAGGTTGCAAGTAAGATTTCCGCTTCTACATCCCAGCCTCATTACTTGCTTTTTCGCACCCAAGATGTGGCAAAATCACAGAACAGAGTCCTGTTCTCTTTGGAAGTCATGAGAATTCACATGTCCATACAGACTTCAACAACCGAACATGCATCTATCTTCTTTGCATTATACTTTGCTGTTGTACTGTCACATGCTTTTGAAAACTCCGAGGATGGTATTTACATGAAATATCAAACAAAAAGCAATGTTTTTAATCTCACCAGACTGAAATTCAGATCGAAGGTTTTTACTTCCCTCATTAGGGAACTCTTATATGCTGACGATTGCAATCTAGCCAGTCATTCTGAAACAGGTCTGCAGTCCCTTGTATCTGCATTCGACTCAGCTTGTGATGATTTTGGCTTGACCATCAACTTGAAAAAAACGGCTGTAATGTATCAAACTGCATGTGGTGCTGTTTGCAACCCCACTAAAATTTTTGTTAAGCTATTGATTCTCTTAATCTACCTTGGAAGCTCTGTACAAAATGAGAAAAATCTGGACACAGAAATACATCTGCAAATTCAAAGGGCAGCACAAGCATTTGGTAGTTTGGAGTCATGCGTTTGGCACCAACAACATATAAATAACAACACAAAATTGGCTCTTTACAAATCGTTTGTCTTAACATTCTTGTTGTATTCTTCCAAAACATGGACATGTTATGAAAGACATTTCAAATTGTTTGTACAAGTACACCAAAAATTCCTCCATCGCATTTCAAACATTAAATGGAGTTTTTTTTTCTCCAAACACAGATGTCCTTGCATCTGCAGGCATCACTTCAATTAAAGCAACGACTCTGAAAAATCAAATGAGATGGTCTGGTCATATTGTTCAAATGGCGGATGAACGCACACTCAAACAGCTGTTTTATGGTGAGCTTGCAGAGGAGAAATGCTATCGGTGTAAACCTAAAAAGTGGTTTAAGGACAGCATGAGGACTACAATGAAGTCACTTGGAATGGATCCTGAGGACATTGAAACCCTTGCTTCGGATCGAGTTGGATGGCATACAAAAGTGTGGAGTGGAGTGAAAGCGTTTGAAGTGGCCAGGATAATGCATGCAAGACTCAAGAGAGATTTAAAGAAGAATGTTACAATCGAG
This sequence comes from Octopus bimaculoides, assembly GCF_001194135.2. NCBI lineage: Eukaryota > Metazoa > Mollusca > Cephalopoda > Octopoda > Octopodidae > Octopus > Octopus bimaculoides. The sequence continues at coordinate 57,342,719 of NC_068990.1, read as the reverse complement.
AAGGTGAATCAATGATCTTTTTGTGTGCACAGTTTGTGACAGACCATGCCTTTTTTTTTGCTGGGCTCAAATCTTATTTGCAGACCCATGAAAAACGAACCTCCACCAACTATTCTGCCTATATATCTGTGCACGCCTTTCAATGCCATGTATGCCATAAAGGCTACAAATCTAATGGAGGCCTCAAAAGACATTTTAAGAAACACAAAGATCAGAACACTGCAATTCTTGATGGTCCAAATTGGATATGCAATCTATGTGGGTGTCTTTTCAATACATTGTCTGGCTTAATGTATGTATGTATGTATGTATGTATGTATCGGTACACATATGAAGACATGTGGCCTGGTTGTTGGAGCGTTGCTCTCTTGATTGCAAGATCATGGTTTTAGTTCCCAGGCTGGGTAGTGTGCTGTGTTCTTGAGCAAAACACTTAATTTCACATTGCCCCAATCCACTCAGCTGTAAATGGGTAACGCTGTTCAGGGGGAATGCTGGCTTACTTGCCTAGCCAGTGGGATGAAGCACATTGTGACCAGCAGTGTATAACAATATCCATAGAGTGGTCGATGCAGTGAAGCAGTAATATATAATATACTAAAATATTTATGTACATGTACGTACGTGTGTGTGTGTGTGTGTGCGTGCGTGCATGCATGTATGTGTGTGTTTGTTTCTGTCTGTGTTTGGCCCTCCTTACCATTTCACACCTGGAGTTGATTTGTTCAAACAAATTGACAAGACTTAACAAGGACATTTAATTTAATTTATTTATATACTTTAAACTTTGCAATTTTCTTCTTCCATCTTCCTTTCTGTTGGACTTTTCTCTATATCTGAAGAACATCGACTCGAAACGTTAAACCATCTTTCTTTCCTTCCCTGAGTGTCTGATAATACTTTACATGTACCACATCCTTGCATTGTTATTTTTTTGTGTTTGTTCTTCTTTTTGGGATTTACTATATATATATATATATATATATATATATATATATATTCTTAAGTAACCAGAAGAGGTAATTGGCATTAATCCTTATTTTGTAGGAAGGTCGTTTCGACCCATCCTGCTACTGCCCCTTATGAGTGGGATTCCATTCAACATGTTGTGTTGCATCCATTTTGCAGTCTGGGTTTCATCAGGTACATCCATACATAAAGTTGGATGTACCTGATGAGACATAGACCGCAAAGATGATTAGGTTTAGGGTTAGTATTATTGAATATTTAAAGGATATATAACACATTAATTACACTTCATTAATTTTTTCCATCTTTCTCATGATTTTTCTTTTATTTCATTAAATTCTTTTCACTTAAGAAAAAAATCACTCTTTCAAGATTTCATGATGTTTTCAACTCATCATCAATACATGGAAATTGTGACTTCTGGTATATCGGCAATGGAGAATTCTGATTGGTTAAGATTTCAATATTTAGAGACTTTCAACATTACTTTTTTATTAATTTCTGGGGAAAATTAGTGAAATTTTCACCATCAGCATGCAAAAGCATATAAAAAGTGCTATTTGAAAGAAACACTGACAGTGGGAAGGATTGTAAAGAGGCCCTATGATCTGAAAGATTCACTGCATATGCTGTAATGTGGTAGGTTCCTCAGTAGGCCTTTATAGAGATGAACAATATAAAGAAACCTTTAATGAAGACAGAAAGAAGATTAAATCAGCAGCCATTAAATATATTAAGTTTATAGCTCCCATTATATGTGTTAAGGGTACTAGTTTAGCTTGTGGGCGTAAGTTCCAGCCTTGGGACACTTAAGCAATATATATTCTACTTCAAGGAGAACATGCACATGATATAAGTGGGAGAATAACTAATAAGTGGGTATCCTTGTTATGGGCTGTGGGAGGAGAACAGCCCCCCCCCCCCCATCACCATGTATTTAACAAAAGGTTTGCTTTGAAGTTCTGGGAATGCTACCAAACGAAGCAGATATTTGAAGACCAGAATTACAATGGCTGAATTGTTTTGACAGCCAAGTTGAGAGAACTAGTCTGAATATACTAATGTATTATTTTCTGAGCTGAAAATTTCCACTGGATAATCAGTTTTATATAGAAGACATTTAAAAAGTTTATGTTAGATATTTCTAAATAAAAATAAAAATAACTACACAGCCATACTTTATGCGTGTATACACACTCAAGTGTGCATGCACGCATGTACACATACAGCTGTCTAAGTATCCATCTCAGAAAAAATACAGACGCATATATTTGTCAACAGAGTTGCCACTGCCCCCTGTTACTGGATGCTTTTTTCACTTCCAATAACAAAGAGTAGTCATGTTATATAACCACACTGTTATGTAATTTCCAGTTATCCAATTGTAAAGATTGACTGAAATGGATCCATAATATTGTACAGCTTGATTACTCTGTGTGTGTGTGTGTGTGTGTGTGTGTGTGTGTGTGTGTGTGTGTGTGTGTGCGTGTGCGTATCCATATCCAAGTAGAGTCATGAGGAACACAAATCAGATATAAAACAGAACAATCAACAAGAGTTCAACATCAATATAATTGCAATGTGAAGAAAGAACGGAAGAGAATGAAATATTTTAGATAGTTATCCTTCTGCAAGAGCAGAAAATATGGAGAATGAGGGATGAAGAAAGTTAACTTAACAAAAGAAAATCCCCACCGGCTGTAGTTGAATAATTTGAGGAAAAGAAGAACAGAAGTGGATAGGATGAAATGTTTAGAATTGTGGTTAACAACTAAAAGAGAACTAGGGTAGATAGTCAGGGTGTGTTTGGAGAGAAAGAGAGGTGGGAGCATGTGGTCGTGCCTGTGAATATGTCCTACAAAATAGATGTCAACAAAGAGTGTCAATATAATAAACAGAGCTAAGATGTGTGAATGGAACAAGAATAGTGTCATTTTGTAGAAGGGAGATAGTGCAGTGTGTGTGTGTGTGCTTGCGTGCATGCATGTGCATGTGTGTGTCTCTGTGTGTATGAGAAGGTGTATTGATATGACTGTAAAGTGCATGAGAGGAAGTTTATCAGATTGTAGAAGTGTTTTAAGGAGCAATGGTGCTTTTAGATAAGGGTTAGCCCATGCTACATGTAATAAGTGGAAATAAGATTTTTGTGATGTTGTATAGTGCTGAAAACTGTGGGATACAGATAGGAGTGACTTGGAGGGTTGATGTGATAGGGAATGGGCCTGAATAATCTGGTGCTATTGTGTTGTTGAACGTCCAAAAATTGTTCCCTTCGTTTGTTGGCCAATCATTGATCACTTTCCACAATAGGCAAATGCCACTGTTATTTCTATCATTAAAGATTTGGGTGAAAACAGCGGTATCCACTACCAACCGTTTTCCTTCCTTACTTATCTATCATTCCTGCCCCCTCTACCCTTTTCAGTGCACCATGATATGGAAATAACAACTCTTTCAATACAACTGCCATAAATCCAACTTCTATATTTCTGGAACATCCTTTCTTTTGATTCTAACATAATCTCAATTTGGGTGATTTTCTAGTTCAGAATTCCTTCATCCATTGCCATATTCTGTCTGCATTCTTTGCCAGCACCACTCCCATTACAACAGTAGCACCTTAATTCAGAACATCACCTCTCTTAGCTCATCCTTCTATACCATCAAATGTTTCATGTGTTCTCTAAAACTTCATCTATTGCATAAAATAACAATTCTGTGTTCTATACTGGGAGACTGGGCGATAACTAGTTGATCATTTTGTGAAAGACTTGTTGGACTTTCTCTGTAATAACTTGGATCCCTTAGGGCTGTGGCCGATAATTTTAATTCCTCAAGTGTCTCAATATTTGTGGCGTTTGACAACATTTCTCCCATCCCAAATCTCTTGCTTGCAATGTGAACATCAATTAACTTTCCAGTTAAACACAACTACACCAAGTGGGATTAATAATCAAGTAGCCTTCCTCTGAAAACACTGCTTTTTCAAATAAAACCACTTCATACATGTACGCTTTCATAAGTGATCCATACTTAGTCCCCTCCACTTCATCCCACACACATTTAGGCAGTGCACTGCTCATCAACTGCACACTGACACTACAACACAGACAAACAACATTATGCTTTATTTACTACCCACACATCAATGCAGCTCATTCACATTTATCCTCCAGAATATATACACACAATCAAGCATACCCTGCAAAGCATACATAATACACTTCATAGCATGCTTTATCTTGTTTATCTCACTTAGCTTTTGCTTCATCTTTTCTTTTTTTTTTGTGTGCTGTAAACCATCATTCTATGCATTTCTACTCTGCTCACTTCGTCCTAACATTCAGAATGCTGCTTTACTGGGATAAACATTTTTTTTCTTTTCTTTTCATTTTTCCATTCTTGACAAAGGGCAACTGTCCAAAATATTAAATTCTCTGTTTCACTGCTTACAGTATAATATTTATATTATATTTATATAGTGCCGTTTCAGACAGCATAGGGAACAGTCAGACAGAGAGACAAAGAATTTTATGTATGCAAATGAAAAAAAAAAAATACACTTTGACACACATGGTGCCTGATAATATTACCTTGTAAAATTTGATTTGATTTGGTCGAGCTATTTGGGAATGCATAGAGAACAGACAGATAAGGAGGCAAACAATTTTATATATATAGATAAATATTCATATTATATTTTGTTCTTTGCATTGTTCTTGTTTTCTTTTGACTGTACACGGATATATATATATATATATATATATATATATATATATATATATATATACATATATATAAATAATAATAATAATAATAATAATAATAATAATAATAATAATAATAATAATAGGGATAAAAATCTAAATTTACAGGTAAAAACTCAATTAACTCTAAAACTATATATTCATATATATATAAATGGTTTTACCGATAAAGGTTTTTTCATACTGAACTACTCGGCAAAATTGTTAATTATTAATTTTATTACTAATTGACGATTCCCTGCCCTATATCTGTATATTTTATATATATATATATATATATACATATACATATATGCACAAATATGTATTTGTGTATATGGTTTTAAAAATTTTCTTTGCAACTTTAAAGTTGTATGTCAGTTGTGCATACTGTAGAATTAAATATGTGAAAAATATAAATGCAGACCATAATGCAAATCTGAAATTTTAAAATTATGTTTTGTCGCTGATTTACTGTTATTCTTTAAACTACATTGGTTATCGTAACAACAGTTTAATGGAATAAACAACAACTTTTGTATGTCCCGACAAAATAAAATTGAATGCATCATTACATTTTTGAAGCTATCAATTATAATAGAATCCTTCAATCGATGACGATATCATATTTATAACTGGTTTTATAATGTTTAAAATATTATTCCTGTTGTAGATTGACCTCAAGTCACAAAACTTTGAAAGCCAGAATTTTAAAATTGCACAGTGGTGTTATAATTAGCCAGTATAAATGTGTAATGAAGGTGCATGGCTCAGTGGTTAGAGCATCAAGCTTACAATCGTGAGGTTGTGAGTTCGAATCCTGGTCCGGGCTGCATGTTGTGTTCTTGAGCAAGACACTTTATTTCATGTTGCTCCAGTTCTCTCAGCTGTAGAAATGAGTTGTGACGTCACAAGTGCCAAGCTGTATCAGCCTTTGCCTTTTCCTTAGATAACACTGGTGGCATGAAGAGGGGGAAGCCCGTATGCATGGGTGACTGCTGGTCTTCCATAAACAACCTTGCCTGGACTTGTACCTGGTGGGGGTGCATAATGTGTTGCATCAAGACCACCATTATTTCCTCAATACAACACACAATTATTTTATAATTTATAAAAGGCTGCAAGCTGGCAGAGTCATTACCATGCTACGCAAAATGCTTAGTAGCATTTCGTCTGTCCTTACGTTCTGAGTTAAAATTCCACCAAGGTTGACTTTGCTTTGCATTCTTTCAAGGTCAATAAAATAAGTACCAGTTGAATACTGGGGTCAATGTAATTGATTAACCCCCTCCCCCAAATTTCTGTCCTTGTGACTATCTATAGTAGAAAGGATCATAATATAATCCATTTTTAGCTTTTTTTATTAGATTTCTCATATATTTTTTAAGTCTGTAATAGTTCATTTGGAACTGTAAGGTACACATATGGGTTCCTAAATCCATCGTAATTATCAATGTTCCTAGATTTACACAGCATCATCATTTGGATGTAACAAGCATACCTGCCTCATTTTATAGTAGAAAACAATGTGATTTCTGAAGATTTATTGCCTGATTTTGTTTAAACATTAATGTTTTCGTTGATTTTCAGTGAATGTTACATTCCATTCTTTTATCCATTGAGCTATTATCTCATTTTCTTACATACCAATTATTTTATTTTATTATTCATTGATTGTTTTATTTCATTATTTATTGTCTGATTTGTCTCATTTCCCTATTCAATAATTGTTTCATTTCTCTATTTAGCATTTCTTTCATTATAATAATTAATCTATTGCGTTTGCTTTATAACTAATCTATTGTTTGCATCTTTCTGTCTAGAAATTGCTTCAGTTGAGTTTATTATATGTTTATATTGCTGTTGATATTTTATACTGATATACATATAACATACATGTATGTATGTATGTATGTATGTATGTATGTATGTATGTATGTATGTATGTATGTATGTATGTATGTATGTATTATGTATGTATGCATATGTATGTATATATATGCATGTATATATATGTATATATGCGTTTGTATGCGTGTGTGTGTATATGTGTATATATATATGTATATGTATGTATATTTATGCATGTATGTATATATATATGCGCCTTACTGGCACATGTGCCGGTGACACATGAAAAACAGCATTCGAGCATGGTCATTGCCAGTGCCGCCGGACTGGCTCCCATGCAGGTAGCATGTAAAAAACACCTTGAGCATGGTCGTTGCCAGAACTGCCTGACTGGCCCTCATGCCAATGGCACATAAAAGCATCGACTACACTCTCGGAGTGGTTGGTGTCAGGAAGGGCATCCAGCTGTAGAAACTTTGTCAGATCAGATTGGAGCTTGGTGCAACCTTCTGGCTTGCTAGTTCTCAGTCAAACTGTCCAACCCATGCCAGTGTGGAAAGTGGACGTTAAACGATGATGGTGATATAAACGCCTAGTTTTAGAATAGAGGCAGCTGATAAAGGAATAATTCCAAGTGGCTTGTTTGCTTTCCTATGTGTTTGTTTTGTTGTCTGTAAACAAAGTCCGTTTTGTTTTTATGTTCCCGTTCATTTTTCTAACGTCCTGTACCCGAATATGCATCTATATATACATGTAGATGTAGGTATACATGCATATGCTTATATATAATTTGTTTTATGTATATATATATATGAGGAGCTTACTTTAAAAACCGGTATAAGTGCATATTTGGTCGATTTCATGATAACCATTAAAACACAATCTGCAAGCTGCTGGCTTCATGCACGTGGAATTTTTTTCTGTCAAACTAAAGTAGATGCCATAGAGACAGTAGGTGAATCTTAGTCTTCCAATCAAAATCAGACATATTTGTTGTTTTAAATAATTACTCAAAAGTCATTCTGATGCATATATCTGGTTTTGAAAGTAAGCTCTTCATATATATATATGATAGCAATTTTGAAAAGAGTAAATGAAATCTGCCATATTTTATTTATGTCATAACATATTTGATTTCATATTCTTCTGAATTTAACCCAACATCCAGCAAAACGGTTACTAATTTACTTCATCTGTTCCTCTATAAAATTTATACACCATCCTTAAAACTCATTGAAACCATTATATACTAAAATGATAGTTTCTTAATGTACATGCATAAATACATTCATTCATGCATACATACATGCACACACACACACACACACACACACACACACATACATACATACATACATACGTGCATACATATGTGCATACATACGTGCATACATATGTGCATACGTACATGCATACATACGTACATACATACGTGCATACATACATACGTGCATACATATGTGCATACATACGTGCATACATACGTGCATACATACGTGCATACATATGTACGTACATAAAAATACTGTCCTGGAATAAATATAGAGAATTCCCTTGTTATTGAATACATACACAAACATCAGCACAAGGAATACTGGCAGAAAATTCCCATCAAAATATTTGTCAAGTCTAAGCATACCAGACTGGGTATTGTTGTTTGAGACAGACAAGAAAAGATAAGTACAAACAGAGAGATCAGCTGTCCTGATATTGTGAATATCTCTTTGAAAAATCAAAGAGAAAGAAGAAAGCATGAACAACTGCTTAAAAACCTCCAGCTTCTATATTCAGATTGCAAATTTACATTTATACCAATAATAATTGGTAGGCATCGGTGGACTAAGCATTTACTTACAAAACCAAGTGCCCCAATTACTATTGGTATAAATGTAAATTTCTAATCTGGATTCAGAAGCTGTAGGTTTCAAATCAGTTGTCCAAAGTTATCTTCTTCTTCTTTGATTTTTGAAGAGATATTCACATCAGCAGGACAGCTGACCTCTGTGGTGATGCATACTTTTTCTTGTTTGCCCCAAGCAACATTATCTGACCTGTTATGCTTATACTTGACAGATGATTTGATGAGAATTTTCCAGCAGTATTCCTTGTGCTGGTATTTGTATATTCATTCAATAACAAGGGGACTCTGTATATTTATTCCCGGACAAGTCTTTTTTCCAAAATGGTATTGTACATTGTTTTTGTGACAATGTCATATCACATAGGGAGGTAGTACCTTGATAACAATTTTGGTCAGCTTTTAATCAGAAATATGATGTAACCTACATTTACGGCTGCATCTTGGAACTCCAAGTGCTTCACTGTCTCTTTTCTTGATAGGTATTTAGCAGCAATCTTCTATTCTTGGTCTACAAATGCATCGTCTTTGAAGTGTGATGGGATGTAGTGGTCATGAGAGGCTTTGCTTCAGTGTTACTATATTCTTCAAATCTACAAGAAACATAACCAAGGTATGCTGAGCATTTCAGTTCCAAGTTTTCTCTAAGGTATGCTAATCCAGCTGATTTGGGGTTGTATGGAAGGTCATCAGGAAGATAGTAGTTCCTGAGGAGCTCACTTCCAACATGTATGATATTGTTTGCATTACATTTCAACACCAAGTTAATGTATTTATTTTTGCTACTGTTGTTTAGCAAGTGTTGGCTGAGAGATACTATGTGACATTCAAAGGCTGTCTGCACTGATCTCATGCCCCCACCTCTTTTATCTCTTCTTAAGTAGAGCCTGTCAATATCACTATTTTTGAGAAAGATTTCCAGTTGATGTAAGAATTTTGCAGGTTTTAATGTCTATGTATGTATGTATGTATGTATGTATGTATGTATGTATGCATGAATTTGTATATGTGTGTATGTATGTATGTATGTATGTATGTATGTATGTATGTGTGTGTGTGTGTGTGTATTTATTTATCTTAAATGCAGTAAATATATTTACAAGAAAGAGAAAAAACTATTTCCAGTAGTGTGAAAACTGCATTTCTGATTTTCAATTGGATTTTCTTAGATTTTCTATTCAGTCAATTCCTAACAGAATAAATGGATGACTTTTGATGCAGGTATTTGCCACTTGTCTTATGAATAATACATTATACAATTTTGAAGTAAATCTCATGGAGAAAATTTTAATGAAGACACTAAATGCTATTGTTAGTCACGGTCATTTCTATCAGATGGCATATTCACATGAAATATTAAAATGGGTTATTTATTAATTCTTCTGACAGAGGAATTGATCACAACACAGCAAAGTATCTAACTATTCATCAAATTTAACCTTGGCTTCTCTTTTCTTACTTGCACTTTCTCAAGATTTTTTTAATTATTTTCATTTATACACATGTAGCTGTGTAGGCACTAGCATGGCTGTGTGCTAAGAAGTTTGCTTCCCAACAACATAGCTCTAGGTTCAGTCCCACAGTGTGGCATTTTAGGCAAGAGTTTTCTACAATAACCGCCAGCTGAGCAAAGCTTTGTAAGTGAATATGGTAGACAGAAATTGAAGGAAGCCTGCCGCTTGTGTGTGTGTGTATATATGTGTGTGTTTGCGTGTAAATATATACATATTTATATATAGTTAGGTTATGTTCTGTTAAAAACATAGTAGAATACAGTATCAAACTTGCCCACCTTCAGATTTTGCCCAGTGCTAACCAACAGTAGCATAATACCTACTGCCAGATTTACATTGGGAATTCTGTAGCATGTGAATGGATAATTGAATAAGTTGCGAGATCTTGTTCTTGAGACACAATGCAAGGAAACAGTTACATAACCAAATACCTGCAAATCTGAAGAACTATGTTGCATAGAAACAATTGTAGTAATCACAAATAAATGTTCTTGTGTATAAGCATATGTGTGAGTGTATTTGTGAAATAGTAAAACTTAGTATATGCAACCTAGCATGTGAAACAAAGTGGACAGCCAGTGCATCCAATGCCACTCATGTCAAGCATGCAGTGGCATGTTGACTGCGAGAAGATTGGAACTGCCAGTGTCTGCTAGATTCAAAAGAGCCAGTTGCATGTGTTGGCATCAAAGTCAAAAATTTACTAACAGGGACAGCGATTATATATCACGTGAGGAGATACAACTGGATCCCATTATATAGGTAAACCATTGCTCAATTTAAATCTTGTGTGCATGTGGATCTATGTGGTATCGAAACATGTGTAGTGTTCATTAAATAGCTCTCTAAACATACGCATTCTTGACTCTATTTATTCAATTTTGTGTGTGTGTATGTGTGTAATTGTGTTTGTGTTTGTCTCATAACACCACTTGACAACTTGTGTTGCAAAAAGAGGCTGGTAGAATAAGTAACAGACTTTACAAAAAAGACTTGGGTTAATTTGTTCAATTAAACCCTTTAAGGGGGTGCCCCAGCATGACCACAATCTAATGACTGAGACAAGAAAAAGATAAACGATATCTTTTATCTTTTACTTGCTTCAATCATCTTTTATTATTCTCTGATGTTTTACCACAATTACTTAAAGAGCATGTATTCATGTATTTCTTTTTAAAAAATGAAAAATATTTCTTTGTTTTGCTATATGTTTGCTTTATCAATCTGTTCAATCTATGCTTGCATGGAAAATGAACATAAAATTATTATGAAGATGATGATGGTGATGATGATACATACACAACATACACACAATACACACACACACACAAACACACACACACAACATACACACATGCACACACACACACACACACACACACAACACACATGCACACTCACACACATGCACACACACATATAGAAAGAGAGCGAAATAATGAGAAAGAGTGAGAGAGGGAGACAGTGTGTGTGTGTTTGTGTGTGTGTGAGAGAGAGAGAGAGGGAGATATAATTTTGAGTCAGTGGCAATCATGCATAGCACTATCTGAGATATAATAAGTAAACATTTTATGAAGCAAGGTATTTCACTAAGATGGAAAATAATACAACAGTCTGAAAGAAATTCATGGAATGTGTGTTTTTCTTTCTTTATAGAGTTTAGCAGTAAGAGAAAACACAGAGAAAACTCATAAAAAAAATAAGAACAAGTAAAAATACCCTAATTAATTAATATGGAATAGCATTTCTCTTAGCATTCTTTATGTTACTAATCTTTTGATTAGATAATCAGATTGCTTTTACCAGGAATTCATGTTCTACAGTCCCCCAAAGTGGACCACTGTTTGCAAATTTTCTTCCAAGAAGTTTACACCCAATAATAGTGCACCTGAGCTCTGTATACAATAAGTTCATTTTTATTATTATCATCATCATTATCATCATCATATTCCTAAATATTCTCAATTAGATGCACATCTGGACTCTGACCTGGCTAGAACACCATTTTATGGAGTTTTCTCTGACAATTTTTTGGTTGCTTTTGTAATATGGGTAAGAGCATTGTTGAGTTAAAAATTACTTCATAATTTTTTTTTTTATTACTGGAAATGATATTTTCAGAACAAGAAATAATTGTCTTGTTAATAATGTTAGGACTTCCAAGATAGTAATTTTCTGTACAACTCTTATCAGCTCACCAACGACTACAAATGAAAATGTACACCTTACAATGATTCTACCTATTCACAGTTACTGAAATACACTCTGTATGGATTCTCTCACCATGTCTGCGAAAGGTAAAGTTCTGGGTCACGACTACAAAACTAATGTCTTGATATAAAACACGCAGGGATGTTTCTAAAGTTTGTCTGAATCACAATCACTATACTTGACCACAAAGTACAGTTTCTTTAAACGTTGTTTTCTTTTAGTTAACAGAGCCTTCTTAAGCACCCCGTTTAGCAGCAAAGTTCAGCATCTTTCAACCTTCATGTTATAGTTCTCCCTGATCCTTTTTACTGCTGTAGTGTCTTCTGTTTTAATGAATCAAAAGACAATAGAATCAGATATAAGCAATCAACTCCCACATTACAGTGAGATTCTTTTCTTTTCAATAACCATCATCACAGCTTCTGTGGAACTAAATCTATGGAAAACCTGTATGTCTATGTGATACTCCAGCAGTCTTGGACTTGTTAGAGTGGCTGTGAAAGCAATATTGTTACTCTTGACATTATAAGAAAAGTCTTGGAATATGGGTGCGGGTGTGGCCGTGTGGTAAAAAGCTTGCTTCCAAACCACATGATTTTGGGTTCAGTCTCACCACGTGGCACTTTGGGCTAGTGTCTCTTACTATAGCCTCAAGCTGACCAAAGCCTTGTGAGTGGATTTGGTATACAGAAACTAAAAGAAGCCCATCACGTGTGTGTGTGTGTGTGTGTGTGTGTGTGTGTGTGTGTGTGCGTCTGTGTACGTGTACATGTGTTTGTGTGCATGTAGGAGTGTGTGTGTGTGTGTGAACGTGTGTGTGTATTTGTCTTTGTACCCCCATTGATTGACAACTGGTGTTGGTGTGTTTGCATCCCTGTAACTTAACAGTTCAGCATAAGAGACTGATCGAATAAGTACCAGGCTTGGAAAAATGGATAAGCATCGAGTTTGACTCATTCAACTAAAAATTCTTCAAGGCAGTGCTCCAGCATGGCCGCAGTCTGATGACTGAAACAAGTAAAAGATAAAGGATATCTTGTATGAGAGCCATGAGTTTCTCATGCTTGATATGTTTAAAGATGGTGTCTTTCTGATTCACACTTTATTGATTCTCCTGTTTTACAAGAAATACTTCTCACACTTTTATAACTTTCGTGTTCCCTAAGTTACCTTTCCTCACACACTTACTTCTTCACAACCTGCTTGTAGTTACTTTTTCCAGAATGTTCTCAGAGATGAAACCACTTTTCATGCCTCCTTAGTTTTCTGTGTACAATTTACCATCTACATGTAATTTCATTATATTATGCAAGAAATACACTGTTTTCTTGAACAGAAATCTTGAGCCACTGCAGGCCCAAGACCCACAAAATGACCAAATTGACTACAAAATTTGGTCATTTTGACTACAAATTGACTACAAATTTGGTCATAAAATCACTGATGATTTCCTACCATGGAAAACTGCCTCTTAACATCAAATTATCTTTTTCTGAGCTAAATAATATTGTAATGCTGATCGTTTATTGACAAACTACAATGCTCAAGTGTAACTCATATTAGAATGCTGCTCACATAACTGGGATAGTGTTATTGCTGTGCTCACAAATAAATGAGATTGGATCTAAATTTTAAAAAAAGCCCATCCGGTGATAGACAAATATTCACTCAGTAATATGCTACTGGGCCACAGATGTGTTGATTCTCCATTCTACTATACAACAATAGGATTTGCTGCTCTTAACTTCTTATCAGATTACCATCTCTGCCCTAGCCTATCTTATGTACTTTTTCACTATTTCTTTCATGCCACTTTTCTGTTACATGCTATCTCTCAGTTAGTAAACCCTTCACAGAACTGCACCTCTTGAATTCCTTAACCCTCAAGAATTCCCATCAATCCTGTTATATGCTAACAGATGTTAACAGGACAAATTTAACCCTTCAGCATTCAGACTTCTCTTATTTATTCATATTGTTTGGAATTAATCACGTGTTATCTTGTAGCTTTGCGATGTTGATGATGTAATTGTTTATTTTTAGAATGACATTGCAGGGTAGGTAAGAGAGGTTGGAACAGGCCACTTCGAATATGAAATGGGTAGAGTATTTGAACTGGACATGACCATTTTAAATGCTAAAGGGTTACAGCTTAACATCAACTACATCAATTCCACAAACCTGGGAAAGAATACAATGCTTTTAGAACACTGTTGCACCTTAGCAGCTAATCAATTTTTTTTTAATAAATTCCTTTTTGACCCTTTTCTTCTGCTTGCTGTTAATTTTTTGTTTACTTTCACTTTCTCACCTCCTTCTACCCTGGTTATTCTCCTGCTACTCTCCCTCTTCTCAGCTCCTCCTAATTACTCCTTCTCATAACTTCTTATTATCCCTCTCTCTTACTCCTTCATTGTAATCTCTTCTATCACATTGCATCATATTTTCTTTACATATCTACCCCAACCTCTCTCATTCCTTTTCTTCCTCTTCCTCCTCTAACTACTACTACTACTATTACTACTACTATTACTACTACTACTACTACTGATCATCTCACAACACTTGCTTCCTTATTATGCTTCATTGTTTTCTGTTGCAGTCACTGCTCCTACTAGTTTTCCTACTCATTGCTATTACATAGTGTTAGTCCTCTCATTACAATTCTCCCTTTTAACTTATCTCACAA
>NC_068990.1:57321092-57322342 GCF_001194135.2 Octopus bimaculoides | reverse complement strand
TATATATATATATATATATATATATATATATATCGGGAGGAGGTGGGGCTAGTCAATTACATTGACTCCAGTGTTTCACTGGCACTTAATTTATCAAACCCCAAAGGATGAAAGGCAAAGCCGAACATGGCAGAATTTGAACTTAGAATGTAAAAGATGGACGAAATGCTGTGCTAAGTATTTTGCCCACCATACCATCTGGCTGCCTTAATAATAACAATAATATTTATAATAATAATAATAATAATAATAATAATAATAATAATAATAATAATAATAATAATATACAGAAATATAACGATAGAAATATAGCTAAATGTTTAAATATTCTGGATTTAAAGTAAAGTATATTATTAATCAATGATTTTGTATCATTTGTACATTTTCTTTAAATACACCATATGGTTTAAGTTTCAAAGATTACATTTTCATATGGATTTATAAGATATATTCAATTCTAAGTATTATAATATCATACTTATATTTTGTTATTTCATTATAGAATTCTGAGGGTAATTTGTAACTCAAATATTCATGCAAACAATTTTTATATTTTTCCTAATACACAAAATAAAATAAGAAAGATTGATAATATTTTTTAAGAAGATATATTATAAGATATATCATAAACTTTTGTAGAAAACTAATCTAATAGTATATATACATGTGTGTATATATATATATATATATATATATATACATACACTAAGCTGTAAAATAAGCTTTCTAATTTATAAATTAAGCTTCCTATGCTATGAAAAACTATATTTGGTTTAGATTACTATACATAAATTTCTGCACAAAAGCTGTATTTCTTTAGATTAATTTTTTTATAAAACATGCAATATGTTGGATGAGAATCTTTCCACATATACATAAATACTGTAAAACATTTGAAAGATGAAAATATCTTTAGGAGTCACAGGAGTAGCTGTGTGGTAAGTAGTTTGCTTACCAATCACATGGTTCCAGATTCAGTCCCACTGTGTGGCAACTTGGGCAAGTGTCTTCTACTATAGCCTCAGCCCAACCAAAGCCTTGTGAGTGGATTTGGTAGATGGAAACTGAAAAAAGCCTGTTATATATATGTGTGTGTGTGTGTGTGTGTGTGTGTGTATGTATAATAATAATAATATTAGAGATCAAAATGCAAATTTACAGGTAAAAACTCAATTAAATTCAATTTATTAAAAATTAAAATTAAATTAAGTTTCACAGTATAAAATATATAAATATATAGTTTTAGAGAA
>NC_068990.1:57318973-57320843 GCF_001194135.2 Octopus bimaculoides | reverse complement strand
TATATATATATATATATATATATATATATTTATATATGTATATGTTTGTGTGTTGTGTTTGTTCCCTCATCATCACTTGACAACTAATGCTAGTGCGTTTACGCCCCCATAACTTAGCAGTTCAGCAAAAGAGACTGATAGAATAATACTAGGCTTACAAAGAATAAGTCCTAGGGTAGATTTGTTCCACTGAAGCTGATGCTCCAGCATGTCCGCAATCATATGACTGAAACAAATAAAAGAGAAAAGAGTATATATTTCACCAAAGCAGTATTACATTTTATCATATTTAATTTCTCATAAATATAGTTACGATTCTTTCATGATATATTACAGCAAAACTTTATATTGAGTTACCCAAGGTTTCACACCCACAAAGCCAAAGACTTGTGGCTAACTCTATATAAAATTTGGTTGTAATAATTACTGCTCTATTTTATAGAGGGTGCTGCTTTCTGATAAATGTTTTTTTTATTATTTGCCTTTCATTCTTCCAGGGTTGATAAAAAAAAGTTCCTAGTTGAGTAATAGTGTAGATGTAATTGGCTTAACACTTCCCCGAAATTGCTGGGCTTGTGCAAAAATATATATATATATATGCATACACATATACACACACATATATATAGTTTAAAAATTTAGATTCAGGTGAATATGGTACTTAAGTTTAGGCACCAGAATTAAGTATAGTATTATCCATATAGTTTCAAAACAAGGTGATTAAAAGTCAAAATAAGCAACAAGGATATCCAAAGTTAATGCAGTACAACCGTTTCATGCGACTCTATTTAATTAAGCAATGTGAACATTACATCAAATGTAAAATGCAGAGCAATCCTCAGCTGCACAGGGATATAGAAATTTAATGAAATTACATTTAAACAGAAGGACATAATTTTATAACTACATCTATAACTTTCCAAGTAGAAAGGAAGAATACAAAAAGGCATTTTGACTTAGCCAGACCATACAGGCTAGTAAAAAAAAAAAGAAGTTAAATAGTTATATATCTCTATGTGTGTGCATGTATGTGTGTACATATATATATGTATATGTATATTTAGATATATATGTAAATGTATAGCTGCAAGGATAGCTGTGCGGTAAGTAGTTTGCTTCCCAACCACATGGTTCCAGGTTCTGTAAGTGACTTAACCTCTTGCTCAAAATTACTGGCCTTGGGGCAATATTTGAAACCAATAAATATGTGTGTTTATCTGTTTATATATGTATAGGTATATATGTATATAGCTATATATACATATACATATACATATATATATGTGTGGGTGTGTGTGCTTGTATATATATATATATATATATATATATCATCACCATCATCATCATCATGATCGTTGTCATCATTTAACATCCGCTTTCCATGCTGGCATGGGTTTTGGACAGTTTGACTGAGGACTGGTGAGCCAGAAGGCTGCACTAGGCTCAATCTGATCTGGCAAAGTTTCTACAGCTGGATGCCTTTCCTAATGCCAACCACTCCAATAATGTAGTGGGTGTCAGTCCTATTCTATGACACCTTTAGCAAGTGTCTCCTATAATAACCTTGGGCCAACCAAAGCCTTGTGAGTGAATTTGGAAGATGGAAACTGAAAGAAATCCCCTTGAATGCATGTGTGTCTTTGTGTTGATTTTTGTCCACCATCGCCACTTGACAACTGGTGTTGGTGTATTTACATCTCCATAACTTTGGCAAAAGACAAAGGCATAGAAAGAAAACAAGGACTGGGTTAATTAGTTTGATGGTATGTACTCAAAGGAGTGCTCCAGCATGGCTTAAGTCTAATAACTAAAACAAGTAAAAACATATGTATATATATATATATATATATATATATATATATATATATAT
>NC_068990.1:57317711-57318248 GCF_001194135.2 Octopus bimaculoides | reverse complement strand
AATTCCTTTGGGTGGAAGGTGGTGCCACCTTCCCTGCACATGAGTGAAAATTTTTGCACCTGTAGGCTGCATCAGTTTTAGGTTATTGTACCTAGATGGCAGTCCTAATGGAACACTGCCTCTAGTTGCACAAATTGACCCCAGGACTTTTTCTTTGTAAGCCTGGTACTTATTCTATCAGTTTCATTTGCTGAACCGCCAAGTTTTGGAGATGTAAACACACCAACATCGATTGTCAAGCAACAGTGGAGTGACAAACACAGACACAAAAATACTATAACAGTTTCACAAATCTTTGGTCAACCCAAGGCTATTGTAGAATACACTTGCCCAAGGTGCTACGCAGTGGGACTGAACCCAGAACCATGTGGCTGGGAAGCAAGCTTCCTACTACACAGCCACTCCATATATAAACACTACCATATATGGATATATATTAATAAATATATACATATTTATACATAAATGTGTGTGTGGATATGTATACATATATATATATATATCTGCACATATGTATATATGTATGCATGTATATAT
>NC_068990.1:57298128-57317418 GCF_001194135.2 Octopus bimaculoides | reverse complement strand
GAGGTTTACATCTCAGCCATCAGTTGCAGCCAGATTTTCAAGGTGAGATGTAGAACTCTGTCTTTCTTCAACTTCTCTTTTTCTCTACCCATCAATGAAGGTTTACTCCCAAAACGTTGGAATACCTACTCCTCACAGCAAGTTCACTCTACCCATTTCACTTATATGTATATATATATATATGTATATATATATATATATATATATATATATATATATATATATATATATATATATATATACTACATATATGGGAAAATCTGCCTGTGTTTGTTTGCGGAGTTGTTATCGATTTTGATGACACTTGATACGTGAGTAAAACACATGTCTGGAAACCTCATGGCATACATAGATTGTTGAAAAATCGATAATAGGGCCCCCAGAAGGGATCCTTATACATAACTAATATATTTTATCTTAACAGCCAAGGGAAATAACCCATTCATTTTCCTATATTATTTGGTATAAATCAAATTGAGTATGATAATTTCTTAGCATTTGAACTGTTAGAGTTATTTTCAAAATTTATCCAGTACAACCCTTAAACAAGTAAATAGTATTTTCCTAAACATTAGATCTACTTATTTCGGTTGGTGACTTATTCACGAATATACCATGAATGACGATGCCTTTCATGTCACTTCAGCCAATTGACAAGCACTGCATGAAAAGCTGTTCTGCTTTTAGACAAATGCACTGTCAACACAAATGTCACACCCTCTTTACATGTAGGAACACCTTCTTAAAATCTATCTGTACATCTTGAAAATAGTCAGCATGTATATTTCCCAGAAGACAATGCTTAAAATGTAGTTCTGAATCCATGAGTAACTACTTTGACAGCTTTCTTCAAATTATGCCGATGTAATGTGTTTGCCTGAACACTGTTGTATGTAGAAGTCCCCATGTACTATACCTGGGCAAACAATAGATGGAACAGACACAAGCAAGGAACATGCATTGAAGGCTGGGAAGAAGGTGCTGTCTTCTGAAGTGGGGCCATCAGACAGGTGTACACTGTGCACCCTAATCAGCAGGAGTGCTTCTTTCTGCATCTACTGCTACACACTGTCAGAGGTCCTACATCATTCACAAACTTTTGAAGACACAATGGGAAGTCTGCATGACCTATAGAGAAACCTGCACCAAACATGGACTACTGGAGGACATTGCTCACTGACCAGACACTAAGTCAACTGTGCTGGCTATTTTCTATCATGTTGATGACATGTGGTTTTCATGAACCTCACAAGATTTGGGTGATCCACAAAACCAGCATGACAGAGGACACCTAGAAAGGATTCAAAGGAAAACCTCATCGGAAATTGCCACGTTCAATAATGCATTTTACAATGAGGCATTACTTGACCTGGACACCCAAGTACAAGCTATGGAGGTCAAGGCAATTCCACATTTGGCTATTCCATAACTGACTTCACAATTTGGGTATTCATAATTTATTGGGAATTCCTAAAACCAAGATCCTGTGTAAGACAGTTCGGTATTTTCTGTAAAAGCACAAAAACCGTTTTAAGTTCTACATACTTTGTATTGTTGTTATTGGATTAACAAAACAATTATGAGAATGGAACCAAGTGATAAGACCCACTTTTCCAGGAATTACCTGAGTACATCAGTTAGTATATATGTGTGTGTGTATATATGTGTGTATCTATATATATGTGTATATATATATATATATATATATATATATACATATATATATATATATATGTACATATATTTGTATGTATATATACGTACATATGAAAACAAATAACACTAATTTTGATTTATTTTTATGAGTACACATATATATGCATACGCTCTCAAATTTATATATACTTATTTGAGGACATATATTAATGTACATGCCAGTGAAAGGTTATCCATACTCTGCCCATATTATCTGCGTGTATATGTTTGTTTGCAAGTTTACAAAAATCAATCCATACATTTTCTGTGTTTGTATAGACATACATTCATATATATACACGTCATTTGTATATATATATATATATATATGTATGTATGTATATATATGTATGTATGTATACATATATATACATACACACATATACGTATACACACACCCACACACACATATATATATATATATGCATGCACATACACACTTGAAATCTATAGATTTATGTTTATACACAAACATATAAAAGCAGATAAAAGCATACAAATGAAAACAGATGAAAATATATGCATTTATTAGAAATATATATTGATATACAAATGTATTTAATAGTTCCTCAAATATTGCCAAAATTTTCCACAAAATGTAGTCTACTTCGAATACATTATACAAAAACTCTGTCAATTTTAAAGTTTCTATTTGATTTATAGCCTTTGTATTTAAGACTATCTTTTAAAAGCATGCAATATGCTTTAGAAAATAATATTCACTTAAAGTTCATTCCTCACAGTATGTGATATACTGATATTTGAAATATAATGTAGAATATTTTATACATATGTATATATGTGTTGAGTATAATATAAGCATATAAATATATATATATATATACATATACATATGTTCGTTATGATATGTGGTGTGTGCCTGAAGAATATGTTTTGGTATTTCTCAAAATATGAAACTATTAGTAGTGCTTTAATACATGTATTGTGCTCTTTAAATAAATAATATTCATCTCTCACCAGATGGAGTACATTTTTGTTGAGTTTTCTATCATTATCTGTATGTATGGTTGTATATATGCATGCATGCATGCATGTATGTACATACAATGTGTGTTCAAAAGTATCTGACTTTATTCTTTTTGCCATCAAAGCGAATGTCATGTTGGCAAAATCCTTTGGATGGGAGATGATGTCACCCTTCCTGCAGATGCTTTGCGCTATAGGCCACATTAGTTCCCAACTGTTGTACCTAGAGTACAGATGTATAATACATGCACATCAAACTTTTGTTTTCATACAAGATATCCAAATACATCAAACAGAGACCATAAATTTATGCCTCATATATATTCTAAGCCATTAGTTGCTACCATGTTAATTTATGTTTACTGATATACCAACATATATCATTACCACTCAGCCAGTCCATATTTTTACATAAAACTATGGTTTCATATAGGTTACTTATTATTCTTGATACATACATGCATACATATATATAAATGTGTGTGTGTATTGTTGTATTTCGGGATGGTTATTTTATTTTATTTATTTATTTATTTTTTTTTTGACAAATAAACATACGCGTTATATATTCATTCTTCATTCATTTATTATTGTTCTTATTTTAACTCATGTCCATTGTCTGGAAATCTTTCGTCACACATCTGTGACCTCTTCAATGACACTTTCCATTCTTCATGTGTGGTCCTGCTTAGAAATGGACTAAGCAGAGCAGGAGCCCACATGAGGACAGAAAGTATCACTGAAGATACAGATGTGTGATGAAAGATTTCCAGACAATGGACATAAGTTAATATATGAACAGTAATGATTGAGTGAAGAACAAATATATAGTGCGTGTGTTTATTTGGCAAAAACAAAATGACCATCTTGAAATGCAACGTTAGTCTAAACACATGGTTTCACATATATATACAGGGTATGATGGGTAAATAGTTGCCATTTTATATTCTTTATTTCGTGCATGCCCTTTGTTTGTTTTTGATTTTATCAACAACACAGTATAGAAGGGTCAGCTAGGAACTGTCTGTGAGAAAAACAGCACCATAATGCAATTCACTCTGCCAGGAATTTGGAAACCACATCCTGTACTGCTTGACATTCACACTGGAAGCTCCAGTACAATCATTTCAGAGGGTTTGGGTGTCAATCTGAGAACAGTGCAATCTGAGAACATGTACCAAGAGTGATAAAAATCAAACATCCATTCAACATCATGGTGTTTAGAGTGATTACTGGTGATGGCAGCATTATGCCTCCATTCATCTTCCCACATGGCCTCACACTCAACATGGAGGCCTACATCAAGGGCCTGGTGGAATTAGTGTTGCCTTGGGTCAAGAGGATGGCTACTGGAAGACTCTATGCCTGGCAACAAGATTCTGCACCATGCTACACATGCAGGAGAACCCAGTCATGGCTGTCACACAATTTCTGCTACCACATTATCCCTATCATCTGGCCACCTAACTCCTCAGACTGCAACCCCCTTGATTATTATGTGTGGGGTGCAGTTGAGTGAGAGACCAACAAAACTTGTAACACCAAAGATGAACTGAAGGCAAGGATTATGGCAGCATTCACCAACTTAAACAAGATGGCTGTCCAGAAGAGTTGCAGGAGATTTTGAGTTTGTCTGGAGGTCATGGTCGAAGCCAATGGCAATTTTATTGAACAAATTTACTCCTTAGTATCTCAAATATTTTTATGTAATTTTGATAAATATATCTGTTAAAATGAGATGTTGGTATTATTTTCATTTTTGTGTAATTTAGGTGAAAGTTTATTCACTGCACCCTGTATATAAACACACACACATACCTTTATGTATATAGCTATACATGCATGCATGTATAAGTATGTTCTTTTACTTGTTTCAGTCATTTGACTGTGGCCTTGCTGGAGCACCACCTTTAGTCGAGCAAATCGACCCCAGGACTTATTCTTTGTAAACCTAGTACTTATTCTATCATCTATTGCCTAACTACTACGTTATGGGGACGTAAACACTCCAGCACGAGTAACATTCTAGTGAAGTTGAACATCTTATCTGGCCACCACAGACCCCAGATCTCAATATTATTGAACATTTATGGTGGATTTTAGAAAAACAAGTAAGGAGTCAATATCCTCCACCATCATCACTACAAGAACAGGAGACTCTTTTAGCTGAAGAATGGACAAAATTTCCTTCAGAACCAATTCAAACTTTGTACGAATCCATACCAGTATGGCCACAGCTCATTGGCTAAAACTATTAACAGAATATATGTGAGTGTGTGTATGTATATGTGTGCAAATGTGTGATTGTTTTTGTGTCAATCACAAAGACAATCACGCACGAGCTGTGGCCATACTGGTGCACTATCTTTTCATTTGTAGTTAATTGTGCCACACACTGTATTGGTCTGCACTTATAATCTTTTGAAGATTATAAGAAACTAGTATAATTCTAGTATTGGAATTTATCCATGCATATACACACACACACATACATAATTGTGTATGTATTAGAGAGTGTGTGTGTGTGTGTGTGTGTGTGTGTGTATGTGTGTGTGTAGTTATGTGCTGGTCTATGAAGAAGGTTGTAGCATCAAGATACATCTTACAAATATTCTGTGATACATCATCAGTAATGTTTCTGGGGTTTTAAGGGATTTCAAGTCTTTCAATCTCGTCCTGTCCATCCACCTTGTATTGATGAAGTCTCAGCTAGCATCACAGCTGGCATACTTGCCATCAACACAGAAGGCAAGAAAGTGACAGTGAAGTGCTATGATCAGAGGCTGCTGAAATTTAGAATTCCTGGGATATACAAGATTCACTTCATGTTGATCCCATAAAGGAATCAGCAATTCTAGTTGACTGCAGTTTGGTAGATAAAGTGATTAAGGACATGAAAAGGAGGAGAGCTATCAGTCCATCAGGGGTAGTTGCAGAGATGCTCAAAATATTCAATGAGGTATGACACATGATTACCACCTGTATATATAACCAAGTTATTCAGGAAGGTGCCATACTCAAGATTGGTACAGCTGTATCATTGTAAACAGCTACAAAGACAAAGTAGATGCCTTAGTGAGAGGAAACTATATAGAATCAAACTGCTGGATTAAAGTGACAGAGAAAGTCAGAACATAATTGATCCTAGGTAGAATAGACTTACATGAGGTGTAGCATAGCTTCACCCCTAGAGGAGGTATCATGGATGCAATCATCCTTGTGGGGTAATTGCATAAATACTTGGCTAAGTGTAAGCCACTATTCAAGGTATTTGTTGAGGTGGAGAAAATATTTGGCAGACTTCAGCATTCAGTAATTTGGTGGATACTAAGAAAACTAGGTGTTGATGAATGGCTTAAAAAGGCAATACAAACAATGCACAGAAATGCAGCAAATTAAGTAAGCATCAACACCTATTCCAGTAATAGATTAATCTAGTTTTTAAAACAGGAGTCCATCAAAGTTTAATCCTGTTCTCTTCTTTCCTGTCATTGTCTAATAGACTGCCATAGAGGAGTTTAAGACTGGCTGCCTTTAGGACTTCATATATACTTATGATCTAGGTGTTATATCTCATAGCTAAATCCATTGTAGAATTAAAGAGGAAATTCTATTCATTGATGCTAGCTCCAGAATCAAGAGGCCTCAGGGTATAATTAAGGCTATAGTGAATAGGACACTAGATAGATCCCAGGTATTTTCAGGGAAATGGTCTTGCTTGGTATGTAGAAAAGGAGTAGGTATAAAGTTCATATGGTGTACTCAAGGTAAGCTATGAGCACACACAAGAGCTGTAGAGGAATCACAGAGAGGACAAAGAAACTAAGCTTCATATGTGATTGACACATTGGAGCAGTATCTACCATGAGCATACCAAAAATAAACTGTCTCACTGAAAGTATAATAGTTGATAGTTTTTGTTTTCAAAAAGATGTAATTAACAGAAATTGTGGTTGCTTTGAAAATATAGTAACAGACTAACAACAAGTTCTAAAAAGTTGAGGAAGCTTCTATCAGTGCTAGCAACAAATGCCTTTCCCTCAGAGTGAAGGGTAGTTATATAATGCTTATATCAGAACTATGATGTTGCATAGTAATGAGACATGGGATTTTAATGCAGAGGATTTGAGAAGACTGGAAAGAAATGAAGCTCACATGCTCTGCTGGTTGTGCAATGTAAGGATACATGGATATGAAAGTGCAAATATATTGAGTGAAATATTGGACATAAGAGGAATCAGAGAAAATGTGCAACAGAGAATACTGCACTGGTATGATATGGATGAGGCCAACTCTGTAAAGAAGTGTACATCTCTTAATATAGGTGAAGCTTGAGAGAGAGGTAAAACCAGGAAGACATGGGATGAAGTGGGAAAGCTGGTCAAAGGACTTCGGATTTCATGGAGAAAATGACAAGATATCAGAATAACTGATGATATGGTGTTCTCAAGAAGAATTATCCATTTTGATGGAAGTGAAATTCTGGAAGCACAATACGTATCTATAAATGCACATCTGCCTTTCCTCCAACTAATTTCTTCCTCAAGACACCCCCACCACCCATCACCTATCTAATTTGCAGTATTCTACTACTATAATTAAAGTAAGGTGGGAAGCTAGAACAATTAGCACCCATGGGCAAAATGCTTAGCAGTATTTCACCCATCTTTACATTCTGTGTTCAGATTCTGCCAAGATTGACTTTGCCTTTCATCCTTTCAGGATCGATAAAATAAGTACCAGTTGAACTCTGGGGGTCAGTTTACACCAACCCCAAACTTGCTGACCTTGTGCCAAAATTTTAAATCAATATGTATATACAAAGTGCTGCATGTAAGCCATGCCATTGTTGCAAAGCAGATGTAAAAATGGTGATGATGAGGAAGATGATGATGATCATGATGATTGTAATGATGATGATGGTGATGATGATATATATGTATAAATCTTTGTATGTTTATGCTCTTTCACTCTCACTCTCTTTCTTTTTCACACTCTCTTTCACTCTCTTTCTCACTATATCAATCTATCTATCTATCTATAGATAGATAGATAGATAGAAACATAGAAAGAGAGAGGTAGATATGGATAAAGATACTAATATGTATATGTATGTGTATATACATATACACAAATACAGGCACACACATACACTCACCTCACCTATTATACACAGAGGGGGGAAAGAGGGAGAAGGAGAAAATTATACATATGTGTGTGTGGTTGTGTGTGTGTGTGTATCTGCTTTGTGTATGTATGTGTGTATAATTAAATGTGCATTATATTTGTATGTGCGTGTATATGAACTTGCATTTATTGCATATCTGTTTGAGTATGTCTCAATATATGTATATGAAATTCTAGACAAGAAGAATTTATGTTGCAACATATCTTTGAAAATGTATAAGCTAATGTGGTTTCAGGTAGTTTTATTAGTTATTTGATAGAGGTGGGGCTATCTTGCTGTAATTAATGCTAAGCCAATGCCATGCTAGAAAACTGCTTGAATTGAAAGATATTGCTGTGAAATTTCAGTCAGATTCCTGTCAAAGAAATTTGGCACATAAAGAAAATTATTCCTTATAGTTTATTTCTTAGATACAGCCATGCACTCTAATATTAGATTATTTATTATCTTCACTTCAAAAATCTTTATATCATAAAAATACGACATATATATTTCAGACAGATATAATGTAGGAAATTTGATTAAAATAGTCATAATAATAATAATAATGACAAGTAGTGATGATGATGATGATGATGATGTGATGATGATTATAGCGACGGTGGTAGTGATGGCGGTGATGATTAGGATGATGGTGATGGTGATGGCAGTAGTGGTGAGGAGAATAAACCTTTCTTTATTGGCCAGAAGAACGCTCAATGTACAATACAAAACGTGTCATATAAAAAGGTTACAAAATATGTAGGGATGTAATATAAATACATACATATATATATATATATATAGATGCAGACATGACTGAGTGGTAAGAAGTTTCCTTCCTAAGCACATGATTCTAGGTTCAGTCTCACTGTGTGGTGCATTGGGCAAATGTCTTCTACTATAGCCTCGGTACATCCAAAACTTTGTGAGTGGACGTGGTAGATGAAAACCCAATGTAATATGTGTGTGTGTGTGTGTGTGTGTGTGTGTCTTTGTGTCTATGTTTGTTCCCCATCACCACTTGACAAGTGTTGATGTGTTTGTGTCTCCATACCTTACCAGTTTGGTAAAAAAAAAAGACTGATAGAATAAGTACCAGGCTTTACGAAAATAATTAAGTATTGCAATCAATTTGTTTAAGTAAAATCCTTGAAAATAATGCTCCAGTATGGCTACAGTCTAATGGCTGAAACAAATGTAAAATAACACACCCACACACACATATATACACACACAAACACATACGCATATACATACATTTATAAGACAAGGTATAAATAAGGATCATACATACACATACAAACAATGAATGAGAAACTAGGCTAAAAAATTTAATATATTACAGCAGTATTGAAATTATTTAGTACACAAACAAAACATAAAATAATATATCTAGAGTATGCTTATTGCTGATTTGAACTCAATACATGGAATAGAGTATTCCTTTTTGGTTCTCCTAATATATATACCTACAAATTGTGAATGCAATGCATAAAAACAAAACGGAAAAGACACTACAGGTGGGATAAGTTTTAGCAAATATTGTACTTGCTCAATGCTTGAAAAAGAAAGTGTCTTAATCTTTGTATTTGGTTTACAAGATTCTTGATGTGAATTTGCATGTTGAAACAAGAGAATCATGGCAGACACTGAAGAGTGAGGGCAAATCATTAAAGAGGTTTTGATTAGTGATGAAAGGATTTTGACTAACAAACAACCAATTAATTGTTTAATCAGCATAATAAACAAATGATTGATTAGTAAGTTGGTTAGATAATTAGCTAATTAACTAACAATAAAGAAGTGATAGTAGATCAGTGTGTGTGTTATTATTATTATCATCAGTATAATGGCCCTCCCAAGGCACTACAAAACAAATAAAACAAAGGGTCTTAATGTTTTGGATATTATAACTTCATCAGAAGAAAAGTGTACAAGAAAAATAAAGGAGGAGTGTAAAAGAGTGGGGGGGGGGGGAGACAAAAGCAGACAAGAGGTTAGGAGCCAAGTGGGAATACATTACTATGGAGGGTGATAAGAAGGGGAGGGATGTCCTTATAAGAGCATATCCATGTTTAGTGATGGGATTAAGGGGTGAGTTAAGAAGGGGAGGGGTGTCCATATAGGAGCATGTCCGTGTTTAGTAATGTGAATAAGAGGTGAATACTGTTTGTTGTTTTATTGTACGTGTGTATGCACGTGGAGGTATGCAATGTATGGAAGTGGTGGAGGCATGTAGCATAGTGGTTAGGGTGTTGGACTCATTGTAAGATTGTGGTTTTGTTTCTTGGACTAGGTGATACATTGTGTTGTTGAGCAAAACACTTCATTTCATGTTGCTCCAGTCCACTCAGCTGGCAAAATGAGTAATCCTGTGATGGACCAGCATCCCATCCAGGTGGGAAATATATATGCTGTGAAACCAGGAAGCCAGTATAACTGGAGAAGGTAACTTTACTATGTATGGAAATATAACGGCATGGTTTAGTGGGTGTTTGTGTGTAAGGAAAGCCTAGGAGTTAGGAGTAGGCATAAGTGTGAGGTAAAAGAGAAAGTGAGGAGAATGTGGAAAGGTGGTAGAAGTGCATACTGGAGTATGAATCTCAGATGCTGTCATGTGGCAGAAAATTATAAATATGAGGAGAGTGAGTAAGAGGGTATAATACAATATTGGTTCTAGAACAATTTCAATTTTTTTTTTTTGAAGGAAGAAAATTAGTGACGTAAGTGGAGGGACAAAACAAAGGCAATAAGGAAAATGTAAAAAAAAAAAAAAGAACAGAAGTAGCTGAGAAAAAGGAACAAGCAAGTTCAGGGACAAGACTGAGAGAAAATTAATGATAAATTAATGCATATATATATATATATATATATATATATTGCCATGATAGATCACTAGCCACTACACATTCTTTATTTTCTCTCCATGTTTCTCCCCTTGTTTCTTTCTGTGTTCCTTTCTGTGGAAGAGCATAGGCTCGAAACATTAAAGACTTTTTCACTTCCTGAGCGTTATACTAATACATGTTTGTCTTCTACACCACCTGTATATACATATATGTATATATGTGTGTATATATATATATATATATATATATATATATATATATATATATATATATATATATATATATATATATATATATATATATATATATATATATATATATATATATATATATATATATATATGTATATATATATACATACATACACACACACACAATTGAGTAGACATATGAAAGACAGGCACTGAACACATTTATTGGGAGTTACATCTACAAATCAAAAGAGTTTGATTCAAACTCCTTATTACTCTGAGTTTCAAACGTGTCGCTAACCCATGTATGTATACGCATATATATGCATATGTGTGTGTGCGTGTGTGTGTGTCTGTGCACGTGTGTGTGTATGTATGTGTATGTGTATATATGTATTTGTTATTATGCATATATTTAATCATGCTTCTTGCATCTGCAAGTTTATTGATTTGTTGAGGGTTAATGTTTGTACAATTTGAATACACTCCCTACCTTTAGCCACTCTACTTTAGAGTAAAACTGAAGCCTGTTCATTGTTCAGTGAAGCAAACTATAAAAAGAATCAAATGTCTGCTCCTTATAGTACAGAACCAAACTCCCATACTTAGAGAGAAGTATTCCTATGCATATACATAAACATGTTTCTGTTTGCATATGCAAACTATATCATCATAATGAATAAGAGTGTTTCACTTATCACTGATATTGGTAACTGATGTATTTTGAATAACATATTTTACATTAAGTCTCAGTTATTAATGTAGTATATGTCTTATATCATTTATCTTTTAGTCTTTTAATTATTTCAGTCATTAGGTTGTGGTCATGCTAGGGCACTGCCTTGAAGAATTTTAGTCGAACAAATCGCCCCTAGTACTAATTTTTTCTTTTTTTTTGTGTGTGAAACCTGGTACTTATTCTATCAGTTTTTGCCAAACTGCTAAGTTATGGGGACGCAAACACACCAAAACCAGCTGTCAAGCAATGGTAAGGGACT
Organism: Octopus bimaculoides; assembly: GCF_001194135.2. Classification (NCBI taxonomy): domain Eukaryota; kingdom Metazoa; phylum Mollusca; class Cephalopoda; order Octopoda; family Octopodidae; genus Octopus; species Octopus bimaculoides. The sequence continues at coordinate 57,305,528 of NC_068990.1, read as the reverse complement.
AACAAAGGCACACACACACACACACACACACACACACACACACACACACACAAAATGGGCTTCTTTCAGTTTCTCTCAACCAAATCCACTCACAGGGCTTTGGCCAGCCCAAGCTATAGTAGAAGACACTTACTTAAAGTACCATGCAGTGGAGCTGAACCTGGAACCATGTGGTTGGCAAGCAAACTTACCACAGAACCATACCTTTAATTTTGTTATACACCATCATACATATATAAATATTATGGTGACACACACATGCTGTTTTTATTTATTCCCAATACAATTCTGGCAAGCTGATCTGTGAGAGAAGATGATTCACTCATGGCCAATGAGTGCTTTGTTTCATAATTTATCTAAGACTAATTTAATGCATACTTCTTGATCACAATTATTTACTGATATCTTTTGATTAATGTTATTTACACTAAGTTTTAATGTAGCTCATGCATTATAATTTTATTATTAATCATCATGTGTAATATGTTATATCTATATATTAATTTATATGCAAGCATGTTATTGTTGTTTAGCATAAATCAATTTCAATGAAGCAGATCCATGGTCAAAGACATTCAGACAGTTTTAATTAGGACTAAACTAACAAATGTGTTTTTCTATTATCTTAAACATTAGGAACTTATCTGAAGTAGATTTGGTTGCTATTTCTCATGGGTTGAGTGAGTGCTTAGAGCAGTAGTTCTCAATAATTTTTTTTGCCTATGGACTCCTTTGATTCATATTTTATTTTACTGGGCCCACAAAGCCATTCAATGTATATAAAAAAAATTCCTACTGCATTTTATAATTGAACATTTTTATGAATTGTTTAAAAAAAATTGAAGTATTTCATGTATTGTAGAAGTATAAGCAGTGTCCGGTCAATTCGTTGACAGCAATTTTTTATCATTGAATTTCTCCCCAGGCGATTCGTCCCCAGGTCAATTTGTTGTCAGTCAATTCGTCAAGATCATAGGAATAATGGAAGAATGAATATCTGAAATAAAAAAAACATCTATTTTAAGGTTTGCCATGTTACATTTTTTTTTTTCTTAAAATTTAAGGTTGTGTGTAATTGCTTTTAAAGAAATAATTTTTTGGCTTGGATCATATATATTCATGACATTTTTTATAAGCAGGTTCATATCTCTGTATTTTTTTCTTTTGGCTTGGTTCTTCTCCTTACATAAACTTCTGCAATTTGGTACTGGCAAACCTTTCCTCACATTTAATCACATCAATAAGTTTCTAAATATTTGGGTGTTTAATATTCACTGTGTTTTTCAGCACACTGTGGTAGGCTTCTAAACTATTTGTAATACAAGTAGTCCCTGTCATACATCGATCCCAAACTTTCCATATAAGTAATGGAAATGGAAGTTCAAGGCATCGCCTCCTCTGTCCTCTTCCTCTACGTGGTCCAATATAATTATTTTCAAAATAAGATACAATTGACTGTGGAATATCACCATCATCTAAGAGTTGTTCATATCCATCTACAACATCCTCAACTGGCAGGAAGGCAAGGGCAACAAAACACTGCATTTTTAGACTAAAACTTCAGGATATCTGAATTTTAGTCCTTCTTACACAACATGTTTGTACACATTTTGTTCTAAATGAAACAAACAGCATACCAAGTTTGACCCAGGAAACGATTCCAGAAATCCATTATGGCCTGCTTTTTCGAAATCCATAATTATGATATCAGGTCCCTCATTCTGCAGTAATTCATTTAGTTTGGCAAAAAGTTTACTATATGTGTCTTGACTTTTGTCAGAGTGCAATTGTGGGGCATTAAAAGGATCAGTTTGAATGTGAAATATATATAACTGACAATATACTAGAGCAGCACTTAAATGTTCCATCTGCCACCCAGTTCTTGTGCTGTTTTAACTGTCAAAGTGCTTCGTCACTTGTAAATATTAGTATTCGTTTTGAATTTTCCATCCCACTGTCATACTGTAAAAAACGTTTCGTCATTGTCAAGGTAGCAGTATTCATTTGAAATGGAAAACCCATCATTTGTAAGTGGAGAGGCAGGATCATTGGAATCAGCTTGCCTCTAATATCTAATATTCCTATTAAGCTGTGCAAGCAGAGGTATTTGCAACAATGTACAGTCATTTAAATTCTGAACTTTACTGGCAATAATTGAGTGAGGGGCATCTTGAGATAAAATAGACTTTACTTTGTTATTTGAAGCTATTATCCTTGCATTTACCTCTGCAGCAGGTGAAGCATGGTCATGGATTTCAATCTTCTTAAGCTCTTTAAAATGTTCATCTGTATGAAGTCTTGCTTTGCACACACAATTTTTGCACCTCCAGTATATCTTCAATCCATCTACATTCTGCTTATTTTTTGTGTATATATAATTTTCTTGATTGACGATTATGATTTTTTCCTTTCTCTGAAATTATGATCGGGCAGGTAGTCATGTCGATGGGTAGGTGTATTGAATAAATTTAATTCAATTTGTTTGAAAATCTTTGCTTGTAAACTGTTCAGTGCAAATATTTAAGAGAGAGAGAGGGGAGTTAAAGAAAGGAAAAAATATTTAAAACTGTCCAACGACAATTTTAATTCTAAAGTGATTGTTCTAAACTTTCCTTCAAAAATCATATTTTTGAGCATTTTGGGACAAATTGACCTGGGATGAATTTACCAGTGACAAATTGACCTGGGAATGAGTTGATCAACAATGAATTGACCGGGTACAAATTATCCAACGACGAAATAACCAGGGTCAAATTGTCCTAGCACATATAAGCAATATATTGCACATAAATTTTAACAACAAAATCTTAAATGGATCCCTGAAAGCCATATGAACCCCATTTGAGAATCAATGGCTCTGCTGCTCCTTTGCTGATTCTTGTAAATACTTATTTATGAATGCTCTAAGAAAATTAAGTTAAATAGATGGAAAATCAGTGGTTTATATACACTTGCTAACTTTGAATATGTTTAGATTTTAAGTAGTCTTAATTTTTTTTGTAATAATAAATTCTTACTAGAAAATTTTAATAATAATAATAATAGTTTCTTTTCATTTTTATCCAAGATAATGAAATGATGAAAAAGTAAGGGAGGAAAACAGGGATTCCTAAATGATGAAAGTAAGAAAATTAGAATGGCATTGCTGTCGTGTAAAAATCAATACATTACTATGTCTGATTGGATTAAACACATATTGCTTAAGATTCATGGCTGGCTTGAAGAATACAGAAGTATGTATTGTTATATGTTCAACCCCAGTGAAAATCTGAAGAGACATTTGTGTTCTGGCTGGTGATAACTACTTTGCAGACATATTAAAATAAGAAAGAGAAAAGCTTTTGAACAGAGCAAAAATCCTATCAAAAATTAAGTCATCACTCCAAGATTGTACAGAGGTGTTTTACTTGATGAGACAAGACCATTGAAATCAAGAAAGAAAGGGAGGAAGTAAATGGTTGGAGATGTTGGCATCATACACGACATCTATGTCAAACTGGTTTTATTGTCGAGTCTGGCAAAGATATGGCTGGTCAATCAAAAGTGGTTTTGAAGGAGTCAATATGATGGTGGTTTGTATAGCTGCAGTCTTGATTGGATGTTATATAACTACAGAGTGCAGTTGCTTTCTTTTCATATTGTTGTTGGTTTATAACTCTGCTTTATCAAGTAGTTATATATTTGCAAGAAGCGACCTCTTAAAGAAGTAAGGTACAAGATAGCCACGTGAGTTTTGTCACATGTTTAACCTTCATCTATGCATTGGAAGATTAAATAAGCACCAGCGTTTTATGAAGAATTTCTTGGTACAAAGGTTAACACTTGGTAAATAATTCAATAACAATTACTCACAAAATACTTGTAAAAAATACCAAATTGACAAAGATCTCTCTCTCTCTCTCTCTCTCTCTCTCTCACTTTAATTGCAAATTTAATATTGGCAGTAAATAACCTGCTATTAGAAGAGAAGAGCATCTTTCTTTCTAATGAACTTATATCAAACAAAACCAAGAATATAGCAAAAGTATATTGTATTACAAGAGTTTTTAAAAACTTTTATGCTGAATTCACGCGAGCTTGGAATTATCCCAAATATAATCAACATCATAAACTCTTCTGTTGAGATTGAATAAATCATTTGGAGTGTTGATAAGCATTAGAAAGAGATTACAAAAGGATAAGTGAAAAACAGAATGTAAATAAATTTGTTTGTAAATATACAGTTTGAAAGAAATCTGCAGTATCAATTTATTTATTTATTTTTTTCTTTTACTAATTTCAATTTGATAGTTGTAGCCATGCTGGGGCACTGCTATTGCCTCTGTTACACTTTTACTACTTGAAACCTCTTGATATGTGACATTTTGTGGAATGTGTGAGTTTGATGTTGCTGTCCTCATCTAAGTTTCCTGCCACGACGTAGGTTATTCAAATCACTTGACAGGAGGAGATCCAGTTTTGTTTTGCAGACACTTACATCCCCACTCCATGTAGGTTTCTCAGGCTTTTGGGGAGGAAACTGAAGAGCTGTGTACCCTTGAAACCTAAGCTGTTGCAGTAGCTGGTCCTGTAACTTGTTAGTAATGTTGGGATCTTTGGCAAAATGTAGTGGTTCCCTGTTCTGCTGTTTGTGTAACTTTCAATGCTAAAGTTTTTTCTTTTAATTATCTTTTACTTGTTTCAGTCATTGACTGTGGCCATGCTGGAGCTCTGCCTTGAAGGATTTTTTAGTCAAACAAATCAACCCCAGGACTTATTTTTTAAGCCTAATACTTATTCTATCGGTCTTTTTTGTCGAACCACTAAGTTACAAGGGAGTAAACACACCAGCACCAGTTGTCAACTGGAGATGGAGAAACAAACACAGACACAAAACATACACACTTAGATATATATATATATACATGATGGGCTTCTTCCAGTTTCCATCTACCAAATCCACTCACAAGGCTTTGGTTGGCATGAGATTATAGTAGAAGACACTTGCCAAAGGTGCCATGTAGTGGGACTGAACCTAGAACCATGTGGTTGGGAAGCAAGCTTCTTAAACATCAAGGATAAAAATTCACATTAAAAGAGTGATTGACAGAGAAATAAGTACTTAGCTTGAAATGTTTAGAGTGTCATTTGATAAAACTAAAAGAAAAAAGAAAGAAAATATTAATGTGAAGATGATGCTCCTGCATGGCATTAGCTGTGGTGGCTAACACGAAGTAAAGAAATAAAGAAAAGACTGTTAATGAAACCTTATGTCACCACTGATTACTTTGAAACAAAGGATAAACAATGTGTTATCTGATACATAGAGATTAACGAAAATAGCTGAATGGCAAACATGGATCCTGTCAAAAATCAAAATGTTCTTAAAGAAGTAAAACAGAAGATGAAGAAATTAAAACTAAAAAGAACTAAATTTAATAGTCTAGTTATATTACATGCATAGCTAGCTGACAAAGAAAAAAAAGCCATGTCTTATGATTCAGGTAAACAAAACTATTCTTATAAAAAGTGTTGGAAATCTTGCTTAAATACTATTGTAATTTAGTACTTAATTAGATTTTTGTTGAAAATTTAACAGGAAGCAAACACAAACATTCCTTACTATCTTTTTTTTTTATTATTATATATACTTCAAAACATGCAAGTAATGTACAGAAGTTACAAAAAAATACAAATTTAATCACATACAAGTGATACTATTAAAATATCTTTGTAAACATTAACTTCAAGGTTTGGGTCAAATTAAGTTTTATTAATATTGTTTTTATATATTTTTCCTTGCGTTCCCACAAAAGTCCGACATTTAATGTGTAAATAGTTATCATGTGTATGGCTATCATAAATGTTCTTGCCTTTCTCTTCTTGAAGTACATTATTTGTGTAAGTGAAGTGAATTGGTTTTGGCTTGGTTTTCCATAATTTTATTGTTTGTTTAGCAATGCTTATCATACATTTTGTTTAGTATTTCTATCAAAGACTTTTCATGGTTAGTAGCTCGCTTACCAACCACATGGTTCCCAGTTCAGTCCCACTGCGTGGCACCTTGGGTGGGTGTCTTCAGCTGTAGCCTCGGGCCGACCAAGGCCTTGTGGGTGGATTTGGTGGACGGAGGCTGAAAGAGGCCTGTTGTATATATGCATATATGTATGTGTTTGTGTGTCTGTGTTTGTCCCCCTCCCAACATCGCTTGACAACCGATGCTGGTGTGTTTAAGTCCCCGGCACTTAGCGGTTCAGCAAAAGAGACCTATAGAATAAGTACTAGGCTTACAAAGAATAAGTCCTGGGGTCGATGTGCTCGACTAAAAAGGCGGTGCTCCAGTATGGCTGCAGTCAAATGACTGAAACAAGTAAAACAGTAAAACATCATCATCATCCTCATTTAACGTCTACTTTCCATACTGGCATCGGTTATGTCATGAGTTACAAGGCAACATAAAAATATTTTAACTTTCTGGTTGCTGTTCAGTAACTGCACATGGATTGTTGGCACTTTTTCCTTATTTATCCTTCTTTCTATTTAGATTTCCCTCTTTCCAATGAAGAGCTATGCTCAAAGCATTAACAACTTTATCCTTTCACTGAGCATCAAATTAATATATTGTTTGTGCACGTCCTCACGCTCGTTTTTTCTTCTTTTTTTCTCTGTTTTTTAATTGTTTGTTCTTTGAATTGGGTATGTGTGTGTATGTGAGTATTCAGTCAGCTTTAAAGTTTGAAGTTAATAAACATTTTATAATTCACACCAGTATTATACATAATTATGCATAATTAATATGTAAGCCTTACATTGCAGAGACATGTAGTTTAGTGGTTAGGGTGTCGCACTCATGATTGTAAGACTGGGGTTTCAATTCCTGAACCAGCTGACGCACTGAGTTCTTGATCATAACTCTTAGTTTCACATTTCTCCAGTTCACTCATCTGGTAATAATGAACAATCCTGTGATAGACCAGGGTTCCATCCAGGGAAGAATATTTATCCCATAGAATTTGGGAAGCTGGTTTTATGAGCTTGTTGCTCAGAAAGGAGCTTTGATCCTTATTCTATAATCTTTATGTTAACTAATGGAATACAGCAACAAATGTATACAAAATGCATTCAGTTATTTCAAATTGTCATACGAAATTTATTTGAAATTCATATAGTTATTGTTATATTTCAGGGTAGACATATTTTTTTCTTTTGCCAAATAAACACACACACTATATACTCGTTCTTCACATCAACTTTATTATTGTTCTTATTTTAGCATCATAATAAGAACAGTAATAATACTGAAGTATATAGTGCATGTGTTTATCTGGTAAAAGAAAAAAGAAAAAAAAATGTCCATCTTCAAATATAACAATATCTAGAAAGATACTCGTATATATATATATATATATATATATATATAT
>NC_068990.1:57297015-57298049 GCF_001194135.2 Octopus bimaculoides | reverse complement strand
TACATTGAACAGTATATATAGGATAAAATCCTTTAAGAGCAGAAAAATTTGTTAGTAACAAATTTTTTCTGCTCGTAAAGGATGTTATCCTGTATATACTGTTCAGTATTTACGCATTGAAAAAAATTATCTTTCTACTTGTTCTACAATACATTTCAACACTTCAAAGACAAACTTATGTTTGTTTACATATGACATAACAATATCTGTTTCAATACACAATTTTATATCAGGAATCTTGCAAAACAAATACATAAATGTAATTGTATAAAGTTAATATCCTAAAGATTTTTGAAAAAATGAATGTATAATTTATTCAAAATTAATACTGAATTTCAACAGAATTTTTGAGACAGTCATACATACAGCAACACAGTTTATATAGGATAGGAAGAGGTCTACTGCTAAATGCCAAGAAAATAAGAAAATGGTTATGATGTCAAGAGAATAAATAAATAGAACTAGTTAATTAAGAACACATTAACTTCACTGGTTACTCTTTCCTACTTTTCATTAGTTGAACAGAGAAGCAAGACATACATGGCACATCAAATAATTGGAAAAATATATATACAAATATATAAAGAACTGCTATAAAATGAATTCACAGTTTGTACTAAAATAGTAGAAGATTGACGTGAAATTTATGTTGTTAATAGTCAAAGTTGTATGGAATATAAAGGAAATTTATATAGATTAATCCTGCAAACAGTTCAGAAATAATAAATTTCAAGTCTTATTCCTGGAAAAAGCAAGTGGACTGTTCTGTTGATTTGGTAATTCTTACTGGTTGATACCATCTTTCATTGTTTATGGCAATGTTGATGATATTTATTGCAGCTCTCATTAAGCAATTGTCACGTAACAAGATATATCAGAACTCCTATTCTATCTAAGTCAATTGATTAACCTTAGCAACACTGTCTAACAATCTCTCTTATATCATATTGTTAACCAAGCTGAAACGTGAGTCCAATATGGCTACCACAAGCACTTTAGATATGCATATATATATATATATCTATATATATATA
>NC_068990.1:57283593-57296387 GCF_001194135.2 Octopus bimaculoides | reverse complement strand
ATATATATATATATATATATATATATATATATACACACACACGTGCACACACACACGTATGACTGTATATAAGACCTTATAAATAACTAGAAATATATTCAGTCTATGAAAATTGAAGCTGACCTAAGGCAGCTTCATATTCAAAGTATTTTGATTTCAAATCTTCTACATGGATAAACATGTGTTTTGGGGCAAGTCACTGAAATGTATAAGTTTCAAATTTTGGCACCTTGATGGCAGAACATAAATTCTGTAAGTCAATGAGGGAGTCTACATGTGGTTGCTTGACCTTCATATATGTAGCAACCAAATCTCCTTCAAATCACATCGAATCATCTAGAAAAAATACGAGAGGAAAATTTAATTTGAGTCATCAAGCCAAGTGAAATTGCAGTCGTATTTGTTGGGGACAGTTGTGTAAAAAAAAGTGCCAGTCTCTAACTGTGGAGAGAACCTGTGAAAGAGGTAGACCCAAGGAAACATGAGGCAAGGTGGTGAAGCATGATCTTTGAACATTGGACCTCACGAAGGTGATGACAAGTGATTGAGACCTTTGGCAATATGCCAGGCTTGAGAATACCCATCAAGACAAGTGAAATTGTAGTCATAGCTGATGCTAGTGTCATGTAATTGGCATTTGTGCCAGTGGCACATAAAGCACCCATGCTGGTGGCTTGTAAAATGCACCCATTACACTCTTGGAGTGGCTGGCATTAGGAAGGGCATCCAGCTGTAGAAACCATGCCAAACCAGACTGGAACTTGATACAGCTCTCCAGCTTACTGGTTCCAGTCAAACTGTCTAAAACATGCCACCATGGGAAGCAAATGCTAAATGGTGATGAAGATGATGATGATGTTTCTTTCGTGTATGGCCGCAGCTCTGAGCTGAAACTTTGAAATGAAATGAATGGGTAATTCTGGATGAGCTGAATGGCTTTGATCAGCTCAATCAGGTTTGAATCTAAATGAAACAATAGCAACAAATTGGGTGTTATAATTTTACTGGGATATTTAACAATAATAGTCTGTATTCTGGTTTTAGAACAGGTACAAAGTGTCCTTGTATGTTGTAGCAAGCAATTAAAAGTAAGTGATAGTAAAAAAAAAGAAAGAAAATCCCAGAAAAGCCATCCAACATATGCTAGCAAGGAAAGCCAATCATAAAATCCTGAATAATAACAACAAAAATAATAAGAAGAAAGCAAACGATGCTGGATGATAGATATACCATGCCCAGCTGACAGCAAGGTATGCGACAAAGAAGAAAGAAAAGCTGATAGATATGACAGGTTAGCTTGGGAGGTTAAGCACTTGTGGTCACTGAAAAAGGTGGTAGTAGTACCGATAATTTTTGGAGCATTAGAAACAGTGAGTAAAAAATCTTGAGAAGTACATGGAACAAATAGGGGCTGCAATAAGGGTGGAGCACTTGCAGAAAACAGCACTGCCTGGAACCACTCAAATAATCCGGATGATACTCGAAAAATAAGGGGTGTTACTTTAGTTCGCTGGTAGTACATTTCCAGCATTAGAAGCTGTACAAAGATGATAAATAATAATAACAATGACGTTTTCAAATTTTGACACAAGGCCAGCAACTTTTTAGAGGAGGGGAAGTAACTGACTTGTACTTATATAAACATGCCCAAAAGAATAAAAGGCAAAGTTAACTTTGAGGAAATTTGAACTCAGGACATAAAGACAGGAAATGCTGTTAAGTTTGTTGACCTGTATACTAACAAGTCTGTCAGCTGGCTACCTTAATAATAATAATAATAATAATCTTACAAGCGGTAGTAAAGTTAGTAAAGGTAATGAATAAAATACACATGATCAAGATTGGAAAAGGAGAAAAGAATAAAAATGAGCCCCACAGAGAACATGTTAAACAGATTGATAAGAAACTTTTGCATGATCAGTTTTAGAAAGCCACTGAAGATGTATATGAAGCACAATTCTGGACTTGGATGTAAAAGGGGCAATGGAGAAAAGGAACAACATGCCTTGTTATTGCTGCTCAGGATCAAGCACTGCAAGCAAACAACTTGAGAAAATATTTATATGAGAAGGTGTCCCCAAATTGTAGAGTATGTGGAATTTTGAGATGAAACAATGACAGATGTTGTTGCAGAATACCCCAGGTTGGCCTAGGGAGAATATGAGAGATTGAGAAATGATCAAGGCATGAAAGTTTTACACTAGAAGCTTTGTCAAAAATGGGGATTTGAAGCAGGAAGTAAATGGTACAACCAGTGAGTGGAAAGAGTACTTGAGTTGGAAACATGCATTGATTTTGTTGGATTTTTGCCATTCAAAGAGATAAGAAGGTAGAATACAACCCAGATATTACTGTAATTTACAAAGAAAATCAAATTTGCTTACTAATTGATCTATCATGTCCATTTCATTTTTATATTGTGAGGAAAGCAGATGAAAAGTTGAAAAAATTCAATTTGAGATGGCAAGGATTTGGAACATGAAATCTATAAAGGTTGTACATGTGATAATTGGTGCATTACAGACTGTGAGTGAGAAAGTAGAGAAATGGATAAAGGCAATTGAAATGGAATGTCCTGTAGAGCGTCTATGTATGAGTGGCATCTCAGGAACAGGAAAGATCATCAGAAGCGTTTTGAACACGTGATGGCTTATTGAAATCATGTCAATATCTAAGGTTGTAGGTTGTAACCTGCTACCTGCATAAATTCTACCAAGAATAAGATTAATTCTGAGTTAAGCTGAATGATAATAATAATAAGGTGGTGAGCTGGCAGAAACATTAGCACACTGGGTAAAATGCTTAGCAGTATTTCATCTGTCTTTACGTTCTGAGTTCAAATTCCGCTGAGGTTGACTTTGCCTTTCATCCTTTCGGGGTCGATTAAATAAGTACCAGTTACATACTGGAGTCAATGTAATCGACTTAATCTCTTTGTCTGTCCTTGTTTGTCCCCTCTATGTTTAGCCCCCTGTGGGCAATAAAGAAATAGATAATAATAATAATAATAATAATAATAATGGTTTCAAATTTTGGCACAAATCCAATAATTTTAAAGGAGTGGGGTAAGTCGATTACATTGAAGTTAGTTTTCAACTGGTACTTTATTTTATTGTATCTGAAAGGATGAAAACCATCAGCAACCTCAGTGGAATTTGAATCCAAGAAGGAAAAAGTCAGAAGAAATGTCAAGTAGCTTTTGCTAACACTTCAACCAGCCCAGCACCTTAATTGTATAATAATGCCAATAATTAGGAGGGAGGAGGAAAAGAGGGATGAGGGAGAGAGAAGAGGGAAGGAGAGAGGAAGAGGGGGACAAGAGAAGGGGGAGTAGAAGAAAACCTAGAAGATGGTAGTAGTAATGCCAACAATGGCATATAATCTGGGAGAGTTTTGTTTTTTTATTCCCTTAATGCTACACAAACTAGAGGTGAAAATTAGTCTTGTAGATTGCTTTAACTTAGCCTCACCTTAAGGCTGTTCAGAAAGTCTCATTAGTAAGACCTCATGCTAATATCAAGTTTAATGAGAAACTCTGAAAGCCTTCCCAGATCATGGTATCTCTGTGTTTAGTTATAAGTAACAAAGGGCCAAAAACTGGCAAAACCATTAAAGCATTGGACAAAATGTCTTGCAGTATTTGTTCCTGTTCTATGTTTTGAGTTCATATCTCACTAAAATCAACCCTGCATTTCATCCTTTGTAAGAATTGATAAAATAAGTACAGGTGTGCAGGTATTTTGAAGATACCTCACAAAGTGATGACTATGCTCTGTATAGAGTTACAGACTGCCCCTTGATAAGGTATAGCACTCATTCACCCAACCTTCCAGGGATATGGTGTAGTGAGGGGATGCAGCATGGCAGATTGTAAAGAGGTAGTGGAAGAGCCCTACTGAGCCAATGGTGCTTTTTACATTGATACTGAGAAGAAGAATCCTAGAAGATCAACAGTCAGGATCACCAAGCTCTATCAACAGAGTAACTGCATTTCATCCATAGGGGTGGTGTCCATGATTGTGTAATTAGTTAATGAAGGATTCACTATGACTCAAGCTCCCAATTCAAATTCATAATAATGGAATTGAGTGGTGATAGAGAGTCATGGGAATCTGCAAAAGCAGTGTGAAAAACCAAAAGAACACTAAAGTACTGTGTTCGTGAAATCAACTTAAGCTTTCTCCTCAAGACTGTTGGCATTATACCTAAATCAGAAATCATTAATGAATAACAAAATACTTTCTAAAAATTAAACTTAGATACAGGGATGGCTGTGTGGTAAGGCATTTGCTTACCAACCACATGGTTACAGGTGCAGTTCCACTGTGTAGCACTTTGTGCAAGTGTCTTCAACCATAGCCTCAGGCCAGCCAAAGTCTTGCAAGTGGCTTTGTTAGACAGAAACTGAAAGGTGCCCATTGTATATGTGTGTGTGTGAGTGTGTGTGTGTATGTGTGTGTGTGTGTGTGTGTGTGTGTGTGTGTATGTGTGTTTGTCCCTCCACCCCACTGCTTTACAGCCGATGTTAGTTTGTTTACATCACCGTAACTTAGTAGTTTAGCAAAAGTGACCTATAGAATAAGTACTGAGCTTTAAAAAAAAAATGTACCAGGGTTGATTTGTTTGATCATACATTTCTTCTTCAAGATAGTGCCCCAGCATGGCCACAGTCAAATTACTAAAACAAGTAAAAAATAAAAGATGTTATTTATTATGGCCAAAGGGTGGAACACACCACTGTAAGCTGTAACATAACTGTAAAATTCATGCATGCTTTTGTTGTTATTGTCATTTTGTTTTGTTGTTGTGGTAGTGGTTTGGAAGCAGGTGGGTTGGTTGGTATGTCACTTCCTTTCTTGATTAAAATTTGCTTGGGATTGTCAATATTCATCAGACCAACTATATGGTTGTCATATTTCACTTTCATACATCCAAATTTTTTTCTAAAATATTTCTTATGAATATTTTTCCATGAATGAAGTACATTATGATTGAGTCAGCCATAACAATTTATACAAAGATTAATCATCATTATTGTCAACATCCTCATCATCGTCCTCATCGACATCATCATCATCATCATCATCATCATCATCATCACTGTTTAACAATTTTTGTGTACAATTCTTAATAATATTTAATGATAAAAATGTAATGATAAAAATGATAAAATGTAATAAAAATGTAACCTTTTAGCATTTAAATTGGTCATATCCTGCCAAAATACTCTACCTGTTTTATGGACAAACCAACCAGATTCAACCTTTCACACTTACTCTACAATGTCATCCTAAAAATAAACAGTCACATTATAGAAATCTTGAAGCTATTCGATAATGCAGGATGAATTCAAAATATTGTGAATAAATAAGCATCACAATTAACAGAGTCGTTTGAATGCTAAAGGGTTGAACATGGAATGGTTATGATGGTCCACCTGAGTAAAAAGAGAGTCAAAAGGGTTCGTAGATTAAAAAATGGTTGAGGGCCTCTGCTTCAGATAATAAAAATCTGAGGTAATCTCAGAGAGATTGCAATTTAAATAGTTCAATTCTACCTGTATCAGGTTGCAAATTTTTGTCAGTTCTGGGTATCAATTAAATAATTGTTAGTAACATACTGAGACGATCCCATTCTTCTTTCCAACAAAACATTGGCCTAAAATAATAATAATAATAATAATAATAATAATAATAATAATAATAATGATAATAATAATAATACCTATAAGATAGTGTATCAGCTGTTGCTTGGAGTGGTTGCACAGCAGTTGTCAGCATTGTGCCTGCTACAAACAGTAAGTATGAGAGATTCATATCTATACAGATACTTAAATACTAAAGTAAAATAAAATATAAATATATAAACGGAATTTTGCTTTTGTTGTAAATGTTAAGAGGAGAAAATATTCCCTTTGATCATAAAATACAGGATATAAAGATATTTAACAATGAATGCAGATTAAAGAGATACCTTTCTGTATTTGACATTTAATTAAGCAACTCTTTAAAACACTACAAACTTATGAAGATTGTTTTACACAAGAAACAGTAGCTGAAATTACAAACACTTGAAGAGCTTGAAACATTGTTTACACTATTATTATAGTTAGTAACCTCTCTGTAATGCACCCACCACCGACTCAACTATCACCTTTGTGGCAATAATAAAGAAAATATTATTATCATTATTATTTAGGTGATGAGTTGGCAGAAGCATTAGCACACTGGGAAAAATGCTTGGCGGTATTTCATTCGCCTTTACATTCTGAGTTCAAATTCCACTGAGGTTGACTTTGCCTTTTGTCCATTCGGGGTCTACAAAACTTTAAATTCCATTAAGCCAACTCAAAGTGTTATTGAATAAATAAATGAGATATATATATATTGAAAGAATATTTATTTGCCAAATGAAGTTTTCAACACTCATTCTTACTATTCAATAGTATTCTATATTTATATAAATGTGTGTGTAATTAATGACAAAACAGCAACAGTTACATAATTAAATTCCTTAGCTTACAGATGTTTCTGCTTCAGGAATGTAGGAGGAACGAATGCCAGCCCATATTCATTTTAATATCTTCTTTAGAGATTTAACAAACACTTTTGTAATCAGGCAAACAAATTTGTAGAAATACACATGCATACATAAACTCTTATACATACATTTATACATATGAATAGACACACATATATACACTCACATATATATCACAAGTATATGCAATGTATAGTAATTAAAAACCATAATAATTATTTCCAATTTTGGCACAAGGTCACTGACATTCATGGGAGCAAGCGAGTCAATAGCATTATTTCCAGTACTTTATTTATATCAAGTACTGGTACTCTATTATATCAAGTCTGAGAAAATGAAAGGCAAAGTTGACTTTAGCAGGATTTGAACACAGTATGTATGGAGATGGAACGATATACTGAAATACATTGTGCATGGCATTGTTGGCAAGTGCCCTGGCTCAGCCAAAGCCTGGTGGAGAAAGTTCATCATGTATTAATGTGTGTGCGTGTGCGTGCGCGCATGTGTGTGTGTGAGTGTGAATAAATTTGTATGTACGCACATACAAATATACATAGGTTTGGAATGAAGTAAGAGATCAATGAACTTGTGTCATACAAGTAAAAAAGAAGCACTCAATATTTAAAAAAGAATTACACGAGTTCCAAGTAAATCCTGGGAAACATTTGATTTGATTCAATTCAATTTCAGTTTTCCTAAGGGTATATCTAAAATTCAGAATAATGTGCTTTGACTTTGATTCCATAGCGTAATTAGCCACATACATACTAGCATTTATGTGTGTGGGTGTGTGCACACGCGCAAGCGTGCATGTGTTTAAATATATACATACATACATATATATATACATATATATATATATATACATGCACACAAATTAATAAAATTTAACTCTATGTATGGAATGCCTTTTTTCTCTTAGAAATTTATAGATATATGTGGCTGTGTTTATGTGTATGTTTTTGTGTGTGTGTGATGCATCTGTGTATGGGTTTCTCTACACAAGTGCATTTATATTTAAACCTATGTATTGGTTTATGTATTGATTATTTATCTCTTCATTATAACAAATGGTCATTAATGAAAACATCAACTCCTTTGTTAGTACAACATCACAGAAATGTACAAAGCATGAGTGAAGAAGAGATATGAGGTGTTACCAGATTGGATCATTAGATATTGTTTAGTTTAATGTAATTATAATATCCATATCATTGCACTTAGAAATTAGCTGCCAAGTATTGCTTAAAATTCTCTTGTAATATAAAGTGTACAAATATGAAACTAGAAACACCTACCAAAGAATATTTATATATATATATATATTTTTTTGCAGTCAATATCTGATCATCGTTGAACTTCTTACTGTTGACCCTACAAAATAAATGAATGTTCAGTGGCTTACACCTATTTCCATTGTCGTAAACTATATTATCTCCTTATTTTATCACTTTAACTCTCTGTTCTCTCTGTTTCACTCTCTATTCACTATTCACATTTGCTTCTCTTTATTAAGAACTTGTTTTCACTACATCAATTGGTCAAATAATTTGAACTGAAAAACATATATCAGGCTGAGAATAATAATAAAAATATTACCATTATCAATAAACTGTGTGAAGAATATGAAAATCTCCTTTGTTGTATTTGCCTGAACATTCAGCTTATACAAGTATTGTTATAAGTCTGCTTATAAGGAATACAAAACAATGATATTACTTTTACATGGTCACTCAATCTGCAACAAGGCTGCAATTAGAATGAGAATATTTCCACTTTCATATGATCTTGAGCAAACGAAGGAAACATTGTGCAGTTGCCCAACCTGCAAAAAAATAGGAATCAACACTCTGTCAAATCATTCTTTACTATCATACAATTAAAACTTGATATTAAATCATTAAAAATTCTGCAACAGTTGACTTTGTCTTTCACCTTTTGGAGTCAATAAAATAAGTACCAGTTGAGTACTGGAGTCGATGTAGTCAAGTTACACTCCTCCCCCAAAACTGCTGGTCTTGTACCAAAATTTGAGACTGATTTTAAATCATTAGACTATTTTCACTCCATCCTATTCCAAACCTACAATACTCAGTAACTTTTCCTGATCCCTTCTTATGCTTTATCTGCAGACATCAAGTGAAGTGTACAGATACTAAATAAATATTCTTCTCCTATCAAGAGTAGACCTTCAATTCAAAAGTCAAGTGCATGGCTTATCATCCACTGAAAATTAATGTACAATGTCTTGTGGTTTATAAAAAGTATGGTTAATATGTCATTAATAATTTCGTTACAGCTTCACTGCATGACAATATCCTTTCTACTATAGGCACAAGGTCTGAAATTTTGTGAGAGAGTTACATTGACCCAAGTACTCAACTGGTACTTATTTCATGAACCTTGAAAGGATAAAAGGCAAAGTCAACCTCAGTGAAATTCGAACTCAGGAGAACATAAAACAGATGAAATGTTGCTAAGCCTTTTTCTGGCGTGCTAGCTTAGACTTCTACAGAAGATATTCAATGGATTTATGACAATTTGGGAGATTTTCAGATTATTATTATGGCTATTAAGATTATTGAAATTATTAAAACAATATATATTTGTGGTTTGCCTCCAAAAAGTAATCATAAATGAAACACTATATAGACAACCATAAATAAATCTGCTTGTGTGTATAGATCAAATTGCCTTGATTTATTTTTATTCATAAATTTTTGTTAACCATCAGCATACCAGGCAACATGCTTAGTGGAATTTCATGTCTCTTTGTTCTGAGTTCAAACTCCACCAAGGCTGACTTTGCTTTTCATTTTTGGGTTGGTAAAATAAGTATCAGTTGAGCACTGGGGTTGTTGCAATCGACTAACCCCTCTCCTAAAATTATTAACCTTGTGCCAACATTTGAAACCAATATTTTCAGGTTTTCTAAGATTATTAGTATGTAATTGTTCATATTTTTGTGTTCTGAGTTCAAATTCCTTGAAGAAAAATTTTGCTTTTCTTCTTGGAATCAATGAAATAAGTGCCACTCATGACTAAAGTTGATATATTTAGTTACTCTTAACCCTCAGGTAAATGGTTTCAAGCCTATAGTAAAAAATTATTATTTCCAGGTCTTCCACCCAAATATACAATTCATAAATTAACAAACACATCAATCTCAACAATATATATCAATTTCATTAATAATTTAGCAATGTTAAAGGATATTTCATGATTGACAAAAAGAAGACTTTCTGTATTTATTTACTTGTTTACTTCACCTATTTATTTACATAACTACACAGCACCAATGTTAAGGAATTAAGTCAACTGTTTATTGTATTTTTAATTTTCATCCATACATCTGCCAAAATATTGATGTCAGAGATTTCTTGCAAGGTTAAAATCTTGGCAGATATGATTTAAGTCATGTGGATAAAATGTAAATTCAAAATCCACTCAATTAATTCTATTTACTTAAACCTTTCTATAGTTATATACAAACTGGCAGTGTATCAACTTATTTCTGTCTGGAAAAATTAAATATTAAAAAAAATCAGCAGGTAGAGGTGAAAATTAGCCAATAGCAAAGAGGGTGTATAGAATATGAAAAGATCAAAGTTTAGCTTAGAGGGAAAACAAAATATGTAGCTAGAAATATAAACCCAAACAGTAAATTGGTTTTCTGTAACTTGAAGAAAAGTTATTAACCTTTTTTGTTTTATTATTCTATTTTATCTTTTATTCATCTCTTTATTTTCCTTTTTATTTCAATTGACTTTCTGTTATTGTTATTTTTCTATTGCGGTTTTATTTCATTCATACATACATACATACATACATACATACATACATACATACATAACATGCATATACATGCAGACATACGTGTGTGTGTGTGTGTGTGTGTGTGTGTGTGTGTGTGTGCATATGAGAAATCTTATTGAAGCAGTTGTCATATTTGATATATTAGTTCTTGCTATGATCAAATATAGAATAAAAAAATAAATATTAGTAATAAGAATGAAAAAAATATTTATGAGAAATATATAAAAGAGAGAATCTTTTAGCTCAGTTATCAATAACAATAAATACAGAATTGATTAAGAAGTTATGTTTTTATATATATATATTTGTGATATGTCAAAACATCACATATTGATAAAAACTTCTAACAAGAAATAACACCTTTTTAAGATATTTAAACATAAAAATATTGCATTGAATGTTTCTCTTGGAGTATTAAATTCATTTCTTGATCAATGAGTAAGTTTTTCTGGCACAGAAATATGAGTTCCGGAATTGATGCTTGTATATAAAAAAGCTTTGAAGTCTATAGTTATGTAGTTCAAATTTTGCATTGATCAACTTTACTCATATTTTCTCTGAGGCTATTAATATACTCACCAACATTGCTTTTGAATGCATCGAAGTCAAATTAGCTGAAGGCAAGCTGAATTTGCAACTTGATTTCAAATTCTGGTTGTGAATACCTTGCTTTCTTTACATTCTGTTTATGCCAGATGTTGATCAACAGAATATTAACAGTATATATCAAAACATAATATCTGGTGTGTTTATTATTACTGCTTAGTCTTTGGTCAACACTTCAGTAAAAAGACTAATGATCAAAGCCATTCCAGCAGTAACCATCTATATTTTTTTTCTTTTTCTCTCTTTTCTTATTTCTTTTCTCTCTCTCTCTCTCTTTTTTTTATTTATTTATTTTTCTAATTTTTTTTTGCAAAAGAATATATCTAGAATTACTTTATCTGAAGTATCCTTTTGTTAATTTTTTCTGAGGCAGAGTGCCATTTAAGCAAGGTGAGGTTTAATATTTCCAGCAGGCAAACATTCATGCAACTCATACTTTTAGCATTCACATATCTTATGTTAGCCCATTCATTCTATTGAGGTTGAATTTACCTTTCATCCTTTCGGGAGTTAATAAAATAAGTACCAGTTGAGAACTGGGGTCAATGTAATTGACTTACCTCCATCCCCCAAGGTGCTGGCCTTGTGCCAAAATTTGAAACCAATATTAGTCCATTCAGCTATAAATGGGTAACCCTGCAATGAACTAGCCTTCCAATCAGGGGGTATGTTGGTCTGCTCATCTAGTCAGCAGGATGGCATCATTCAAATGCTAAAATGATGCGAAGTGCATTGTGGTCAGCAATGTATAACATCTGATAGTCTGGTTGATCACATAATCACATGAATATCTATTATAAAAAGCAATCTGATATTAAGGAAGAAAACATGTACTCAGTCCTCAGTACAAGAAAATACAAATGAAGTGAAGGAGAAGGATATTGAGAAATTTTTGAGGATTTGTTTTTAAGTTAATAGTTAATAAAAAAAAGGTTAATAGTTAAGTAAAAAGCAAACTGTTTTATAATCATATATGAAGTTAGTTTAATGTAGATGATACATGAAAATTATTTCTTTGCTACTCATCAGAAAGTACTGAGACAAATTAAGACAATGTTAAAAATATAGCTAGCTGCATCAAAAATGAAATGCATTTAGTGTTTCCATAACATTTAGAGCAAAAAAAAAAATGTAACATTTAGCAATTACATAGGCAAGACTGTGTGGTAAGAAGCTTGCTTCCCAACTACAGTTTTCCAATTTCTGTCCCACTGTGTGAAACCTTCAACAAGTGTCTTCTACTTCTACTATAGCCTTTGTTTGACCAAAGCCTTGTGAGTGGATCTGGTAGATGGAAACTGAAAGAAGCCAATCAGGCATGTGTATATGTGTACACACACACACACACACACATATATATATATATATATTCTGTAAATAATAATTATAAGCTTTAAGCTTATAAATACTCACTGTGTATTGGCTATAGAAACTAGTGTAATAGTGGGCTTATATGTCCCAATGTTAGACTATTTTTTATAACCAATACGCTTAATGCTAATAATTATTATTTACAGAATTTTCATTCGTTACCATTTCTTAATTTAATGCAATGTGTGTGTGTGTGTGTGTGTGTGTGTGTGTGTGTGTGTGTGTGTGTATCTGTGTGCGTTTGTCCCCCACTACTGCTTGACAACTGTTGGTGTGTTTATGCCTCTGTAACCTAGCAGTTCAGCAAATGTGGGTGACAGAAGTATCAAGCTTAAAAACAAATTAATACTGGGGTCAATTCGTCTGACTAAAATATTCCTTCAAGGCGTTGCCACAGCATAGCCACAGTCTACTGACTGAAACAAGTAAAAGATAAAATATGTATATATATATATATATAT
>NC_068990.1:57268691-57279494 GCF_001194135.2 Octopus bimaculoides | reverse complement strand
TGTGTGTGTGTGTGTGTGTGTGTGTGTGTGTGTGTGTGAGTGCGTGTGTGTGTATATCTTAGATTCTTGTCTTGTAGCAGAAGAGAAATTTGGTATTGTGGAAGTGGATAAATAAATTACTCAAACATTCAGCTCTGGTTATTGAACCTTATTCTCTGGGTGGTGGCTTTTAACAGAATTTTGATATCATCTGAATCAGAAGTTTAATAATAAATGGCAGACCAATCAGTATAAAAGGTTTCAACTCAATTTATCACTAAAACTGTTAGCTTCAACAAATACAGTACAATATAATTGAGTGAAAATTATAAAACTGAATGATAAGAAAATTCAGATAACATTTCGCTAAAGATGTAATATTTTTCAAGTTCAAAATTATAATTTTTCAATCTTTTCTCTTTAATAAGGATTTGGAGATGTTAGATGAAACAAAATCATATGAAACTATACAATTTACAATGGACAAAAATACAAAGCCATTGTGACAATGTATAGCACTGGTATTGGTACTCTGCCGGTTACGATGATGAGGGTTCCAGTTGATTCGATCAATGGAACAGCCTCCTCATGAAGTTAATGTGCATGTGGCTGAGCACTCCATAGTTACGTGGTGCCCAGGGAGATTCAGTGTGGTATAGAATGTGACAAGGCTGCCCCTTTTGAAATACAGGTGCTACCCATTTTTGCCAGCCCTGCTGAATTGACTATTGCAACGTGAAATAAAGTATCTTACTTAAGGACACAACACATCACCAAGAATTGAACTCATGACCTTGCAATCATGACCCACGCGCCTTCAATGATAATGTGTAAAGTACTATAATTTATAAAATTATAATACCACAGAAAGTTTTTTTCATTATTATAATTCCTTCAAAACGTTATAATTTTAAAAATCAATGTATCCATGATACAGGCAATGGCTATGTGGTTATGAAGTTTAACTGGTAACCACATTTTTCGGGTTCAATTTCAGTGTGATTTTATTCGAGTGTCTTCTACCATAGTGTCAGTTTGATGAAACCCTTCTGAGTGAAATTTACTAGATGGCGACCATCTTTTATACTATATCTATTTCACTCACTGTTTACTGAGGTAACATCTTGAGTGTAGTTGAACAAATCAACCCCTTACTTATTTTTTTAATAAGTAATCCCAGTACTTGTTTTTTGGGAGCTTGCTGCATATTTTATTGATACTTCTGCTGGTAAAATTGTCTCTCACCAAACTCTCAAAATGACCACGGATATACTAGCTTCAATTTCTGTCTTTTCTATCAATACTGCAATGATCTCTGTTCCTTGGAACTGGCTGCTATCATTCTACTTCCTCAAAGGCACTTCCAATTCATGCATCAACATTATCCAGATTTTGATGTCTGCCCTGCAAGTTCAGCCTAATCAATATACTCAGTCCTTTTTTCTCAGAAACTAACCTTCCGTAATTCTACTCCTGCACATGTTTTTTCTACATTCACCAACTTGCAACAGTTTAAGCAGAATATAAATGACATTCGTTAGCCAAGTATCAGAAGACTTGGATTGACAAAGGCCACAATACATTCCTTACAGTCCTAAGGAAAAAAAGAAAAACAAGAACGAAAACAAAACAGCTGACTATCACCCCTCTGTTATAATTCTGGTATTTTATCATAATATTTTGTCTTTGATAAAAATGTGGAGATATTAGATGAAACAAAATCATAAGAATCTATATAATTTACAATGGACAAAAATATTAAGTCATTGGTACAATGTATAAAGTACTATAATACATAATAAAATACCAAAAATTGATTATTAATTTTGATGTCAAAATTAAGGTTTTTGCCAATTTTTCAATATTAAGCAGTGTTAATGTATTCAGTGTTCTCTACATGATAAATATATAAATGTGTGTATATATGTAGTGTTTTATGTTGTGTGTATTTCTTAGTGACAATGTAATTCTCTGTGGGCATGTCTGTGTGTGTGTTTGTGAGCACCTTTGCAAAAATGACGTGCATTTTTTACCGTTGTAAATCACTGCATAAATGAATACATTGAATATGTAATGTACATGCATATGAACATATGTACGCCTGCATGCAAGCTTACAATATGTATGTGTTTGTAAATGTGTATGTTTGTGAATGCAAGTGTACTCATGCATTTATGTTTGTGTATATCAGTGAGTGAGTACGATTTTATCTGAATGTGTGTGGCTGAGTATGCATGTGCTTGCATGCATGTGTATCAGTTCATATCTATATGTTTGTGTATTTTTCTCTGAGTGTGCATACATGTGCATGTGTATGCAAGCAGACAGATATAACCACATGACTGAATCTATTCAGATTTTTCTCTCTAACTTCTCTTTTACCCCTCAGCTTCACCACCTCATAGATTGTACCCATTCCCCCTTTTATATAATCCTTTTCCCTTCACACCTCCCTCCCACTAGCTCTCTGCAGGCGCAGTTTCTATTATATCACATTGCATGGTTTAATCATGTTATGCTTGACTGAAAGAAGTCACGACCCATCTAATCCTTCATGTTCAGATCCCACACAAACCTGCTTCCCTCTCCTTCCCTATCTATATATCCTTATATCTTCTTCTCTCCCCTTTCCCCATTCTTTACTCCCTTTCTTCATCTTCCAATTCCTCATATCTCTCATCTCACATCTCTCTTTCTCTCTCTGTCTCTCTCTCAAGATTACAATACATACATATTTTACTGTATTTTTCACAATATATGTATATACATATGTATGCACATATGTGTATGTATGTATTTATTTATATAAATATCTATACATTATATATATAAATATACATTATATATATATATATATATATATATATACATACACATATATATGTATGTGTGTGTGTACATATATATATATGAATATGTATATGCATATATGTATGTGTGAGTGCATATATATATTACACACTCACACACATATTCACACACACACACTTTACCTCCCTCACTGTTGTTTTCATTTACTTTTCTTCTCCATTTCACATAACATTCTTTTTATTACTTCTTTCTTTTTCTCCTTTCTTTCTCTCTCTCTTTCTGCCTCTCTCTCTATCTGTCTGTCTATCTATTTATCTATTTATCTATTTATCTATCTATCTATCTATCTATCTATCTATCTATTTGTCTATCTGTCTGTCTAACTGTCTGTCTGTCTAACTGTTTGTCTGTCTATCTGTCTGTCTGTCCTTATTGTTTATACTTATTTTCATTTTTTCTCTTTTTTGGTTTTGTTTTATTTTCTTCTCTCGTTTGCATGTATTTTTTTAATCTCTTTGTTTTTAAATATCAATCTCTAATCTACTAAATCTTTATTTGAACACATCAAAGCTACCTTAAGGTTTATAACACACACACATACATACACACACACATATGCATATATATATATACATATATATGTATATATACACATTTATATATACAGACATATATGTGTGTATATATATACATATATATATGTATTTGTAAATATGTATATATATTTATATGTATATATGCATATATATATATATATATATATATATATATATATATATATATATATATATATATATGTATTTGGGAAGAAAATATGATCACTAAAGCTCTAGAAACGAACATCTTGGCGTCGGCTCTTGAGACTTACTATGTGACTGACCATGTTATATAGTAAAGTTATTGCGTTTCCACAGTTTTTATCTTCCAGAAAATATTATTCCTTTGAGCTGTGAGATTATAAGAAATAATCTGCCTCTGCGTTGCACAGCACCAACGCTGACTTCTTTATCCAGATCAAAACACTTCACTTTAAAATCTCTTATTTTTATTTCCAATATTTTCATGTTTTCTTTTTCCTGTACGATTATTTATTTATTCATGCATACATTCTTTGGTTGGCTGCTTAAGTTTGCTATGTTGTTTTTGGTTTTATAGAATTTTTCTTTCTTTATTTATTTATTGCATTTTATTTTGTTATAGTTTTATTTTTACATTGTTGTATGTTATTTGGCTTAATGCAATTTCTATAACATAGCAAATCCCTTAAATTTCTGTTCTTGACACCAATTGACTGAAAACCATATCTATAGAATACAGAGGCTGTAGTGAACATAGACTATGACTTGAGATATGATATGAATAATTGATATTCCTGCTTCAATAAATGATTACATGGTGTTTTTAAAGAAATATAATTTGTGATATAAAAAATATATATAAAATAACATACAAAAATCACAATGAAAGATGTATCATTGAAAATGAAAACTGACAAGAAAAATATATAAATCATTAAAATGATTCTTAAATAAGTATTTAAGCACCGTGGTTGTTTTAATATAATTAGTGTATATTTAAAAGCTTTTTTTATTACATTTCACTGTTACAATACTTAGCTTGCATATACTTTAAGTGGCATTTTAAATCCACTTTTTATCAGGGTGTTATAACAAGTAGACAGTCACAATATTGTATATAGTTATTTATAGTTATTTGGTCTATAAATAACTATTTTCATTATAATCTTTTGTCTTTTAACTTTTACTTGTTTTAATCACTAGACAGCAGCCATGCTGGGGCACCACCTTGAAGAATTTCATTCAAATGAATCAACAACCCCAGTGCTTATTTTTGTAAAGTTTTATACTTATTCCATTAGTCTCTTTTTGTGTTTTTGTTTTTAGAAATCTCCCTACAAGTATGTATAACAGATGTTCTTTTTTATTTGAGAAGCTAAATTATTTGGTTGCAAAATATTCTCTTGTACTCTGACTTTTAATCAAATATATTTTACACAAAAAAAAAGAAAATAAAAAGAGTTTTTAAATAGGCCTTACCCAGTGTTCTTCCTTAGTTTAAAGAAATTTGGGCAAAATATTTTTCCTCCTTAAAATTGGCACAAACTGTTGCACCTATAGAATTTATGAAAATATGAATTGCATTACAATTGTTTTCCTTACTTCATCATTGCTTTGGTTAATTCTTTAAATTTTTTTTAGATATTTTTCTTGAACATTTACCAAATTTACATTATATTCATTTAATTGTTTTGAGAACCTTAATCAAAATTGCATTTACAGAGATAAGAATTCTATTTCATGGAGATTCAATCTGTATCAAAGAACCCTCACAAAATAAGGTAAAGCTTACATAGATAATAAGAACTGTAGCTAAAAATCTGTAGATACTATTTTTAAAAAAAGCAGCTGCCATTGTTATTGTTGTTGCTATTTAGCACCAAATCTGTGTTCACCAAGTAGAACTATGGCAAAAAACATCTTCACCATCACCCTTTATCTTTTCTTATGCACAGAGTGCCTCAGGAACCCATTCTCTAATATGTTCTGTCTAAAGAGCATAGGATATAATTTGAAGAAGATTTTTGCTGGTATTTCTAACAGGTCAAGTGACAATATATGATGTTTCCATGTTGACTCAAGTAATAAATGTTTTGAAGAGAGGACTAGAAATTATACATTCTGTAAAATACTTCAAACAATGAGTGAAAGTTGTATAATGATCATATAAACAAGTCAGTAGGCCCAACAGAAATGACAAGAAGTTTACATTCAGTATAGGTTCTATTGATCTAGTTATTCAGACAGAAATAACATTCATGCAATCTGTTGGATTTGCAATGTTAATTTACGAAAGAAAATGAGTGAAAGAGACAGGATGTAAAACAGATTTTCCAGAGTGTTCAAGGGAGCCAGAAGTGATGGTATGAACATGCAATGCAAATAGATAACGTATATTTGGGAAACCAGTTATATGGGTTAACAGTAGCGAGTAGCAACAATCATGCTAGGCTCAAGTTGACCTGAGTCTGTGGTTCTAAACCAGTTTTTACCTATGGACCTCTTTAATACCTATTTTACTCTACTGAACCCTTGTACCCAATCAATATTAAATAAATTTCTGTTATATTTTAATAATTAAAATATCATTAGAAAGTGTATCAAAAAACTGTTAAAATATTTTGTGTATTGTAGAAGAATAACCAATTTACTGCACATAAACTTCAATAACAACTTCCTACATGGACCCTGGTCGAAAAGTAATGACTTAAGTAAAAAACATGGCAGGCTCATATCTGGGAATAGTTAGTATAACCCTTTAGCATTTAAACCGGCCAAAATATTCCAGCTGTTTTATGCTCAAACTGGCCAGATTTGGCCTCTCACACCAAACCAACAATATCATTAAAAAATTAACAGTTATCTCCTCAATATCTCATCAAAATGCAGGATTAGTTCAAAACAATGTGAATAAATAAGCATTGCATTTGACAGAGTAATCTGAATACTAAATGGTTAATAACAAGATAATGTTGTATCAAGTCTAATAGAGAGATGATACATTAAAAACTCATTACTGTGTGTATCCCAGTTTCAGAATAGATACACTATGCCCTTGCATGGCATAGGAAGTATCTAAAAAGATTGGAGACAGGAAAGGCATCCAGTTTTTCTTATGACCAAAAACATCTTTATCATCATCTTTTATCATTTTCTTATGTACAGAGCACATAGGAACCCATTATCTAATGCATTCTGCTTTAAGACAGTAGGGTTTGATTTGAAGAAGACTTGATTGCTGGTCAAGGGACAAGATAAAAGACTCTCACGTTGGCTGATGCAATAGATATTCGTCATAACTATACTGCCTCAGAAAATCCTGTCCATCCCATACCAGCCTGGAAAATCGGATTGCCAATGATAATGTTGGTGATGATGATGATGATGATGATGATGATGATGATGAATGGGTGCTGGTTGTAGTGATGAGGACGGTGATGACACTGTTTTAAAAACTCATGAAACAGATGAGAAAGGGAAGCGAATGTTAAATTGAATAAAAGACAAGGA
This sequence comes from Octopus bimaculoides, assembly GCF_001194135.2. NCBI lineage: Eukaryota > Metazoa > Mollusca > Cephalopoda > Octopoda > Octopodidae > Octopus > Octopus bimaculoides. The sequence goes on along the minus strand of NC_068990.1, from coordinate 57,272,616 downwards.
TGAAGGTCTTTGTTTTTCCTATTTTTTATCACACAGCATCAAAAATTTTCCAAACTTTTATAAAGTGTAACAATAAAGTTATATATTTAACGATTATAACATTTAAAAGGGTTAATAAGAGGAATTATTTTAGTCAGAAATTATTGAAATATATTAAATTACAAATTGATGATTTTCATTTTAAACATGTTAATAACTTTTTAAGGCTTAAAACAGGAAACATCAATATCACAAAGTAATTGAAAATATCTGGGGAAGAATATATAAATAGAATTATTTTCACTAGAATAACTCTTAATTTATTTTGCAGCTGAAGAAATTTTATGTATAGATAATGCCTTTGGTGTTAGTATCAGTGTAACTCAGTTTTTGATTAAAATTATTTATAAATTTTGATGAACAGCAAGCTTCCCTACTTCTATAATTGTGCATACATATGTAACTCCAATTCTACAATTTTGTTTATATTTGTAGTTTCTACAACTAGAAAAAGTAATTGAAATCTTGCATCTCAAGTCTCTGAAAATTGATATAACTGATTTACTTCAGTTGGTCATATTGAAATCTTTCTGGTGTTTGTTAGATTTATTATGACTGCTAATATCCTACAAAGGACTATGAGCTACAGAAAATTTTGTTTCAGTCTTTGAACTACTCTTCATATTCTTCTTGAGAGTTTTATTTTCTGAATAAAGACAAACTTTTTCTCTAAACTCTTATTAAATTTACGCTTTCTTCTGAAAACCATGAATGGTGATAATTTTGGCTTTGAGGCTAATATTAACTTATCTCTGACAAATCTAATAACCTCTCTCTTTAGTTCTTAGTGACTAGTGCCGAAATTGGTAGCTTTCACTATGCTGATATTGTTTAACTTATAGACAGGACGTATGGGCAATAGAAATACAATAAGGGAGTTGTCGGGGGACGGGGAGGAAATAACCACAGTACAGTGTTGGTCCAGGAAATTCTTTCCTGTATTATATTACAGTATCTATATTGTACCAAAATTTCATACATGTTAAATTTCTTACAGGTTATGTATGTATGGTATAGAAATATCTTACAATAGCTGAAGATAGAAATGTGTGTGTAAATATAGGTCTATGCATATGACTTTTCTCATATGCTTCAAGCTTTGTTTAATTTTGATGACAAAATGTGAGCGAAATACATAGTTAAAAATAACATTCATCGCTCTGCAATGTAATTCTTCATTTTACTGTTGTTTAGAGATTAATTTATCAGATCCTGTAATAAACCTAATAGGTAAAAGTACTATGAGTTAACTGAATAAAATCATTCCCTCCACATTCAATTAAGGATTAGTTCATTGGTTTCTCTTGTGATTCCACAGATAAAAATACCATTACTTCTCCTGCTACAAAAACCCCATCTCTCAGTTGATTGGTAATCAGATTATCTTGGTATGTAATTAATTATGCAGCTACAAATAGCTTTAGTTAGTAGTCTAGGTAAATTCCTCATCACAAGGAATTAGTCATTAATTTACATCAGTGATAGTAATAAATTACAAGGGGAAAAAAGTATCCTTAACCCATCAAGTGGATAAACCAAAACCATTACAGTACACTAGTAACTGATTTATCAAAGTTAGTTATGAACTACACAGAAATAAGCTGAGACAAAGACACTAATGGCAGTGTATAATGAGATGTTAATAGTAATACCAAAAAGATGGCAGCATACTCAGCTTCCCTACAATGGGGCTTCAGTTAATGGTTGATGAGAAAATTGATTATTTGCCGCTGGTCTGTGCCAGTGAGCTGCGAAGTGTATCACTTGTTCAAACGGCTGCAATATTCTGCATTACAAATTCCAAAGTGCTTTGGGATATGACTACTAAGTTATTTCCTTTTGCAATCATTGGGTTTTAAGCCCATATTGTCAAGTCGTTCAGTCCCATACCCCACCCACAAATGTCAACTTGACATTTGTTCCTGCAAACACAGAGTAATTTCATGAATACCTTCACACTTGTCCCTTTTGTACGCAATCAAAGTAGTTGACATTATAAGGCAATCAAATCAGATTTGATGAGCAAAAATTGTTTGCTTCCTTTAAACATGCAGTGAAATAATCTTTAGAACAAACCACTTGAGTTTATTTTATTTTGTTTACATTCTTACACCTTTTAGATGGATAGACTGTTTGCTTAACTTTGTTTAAATATTGTTATTGCACTTGAAATATAGGATGTAAGCAAACACATACGGTTGCAAAATAGCTTTTCTTTATCAAAATCTTTTAGTAATAATTCACTTCACTTAAGAAATATATATGTAAGTATATATGTAATACGTATGTATGTATGTATATATGTGTGTGTATATGTATGTACATGCATATTTATGTACATACGTATTTATGTATGCATTTATGTATGCATGTAAGTATGTGTGTTTGTGTACATGTGTAATTGATGCTGCAGGCTTTGAAATGCACATGCACATGCAGACATACAAACACATATGCATGCACACTCACACACACACACACACACACGCACACACACGCAAACACACACATACACACACACACACTTGCACACATGCAGACTGACCAATAATTAATAGTTAGATGAAGACTGACTTAACATTTTAATTTAATATTGGTTTCAAATTTTGGCACAAGGCCAGCAATTTTGGTGGAGGAAGTAAGTCAATTACATTGACCCCAGTTCTCAAGTAGTACTTATTTCATTAACCCCAAATGGATGAAAAGCAAATTTGAACTCAGAATGGAAAGACAGATGAAATGCTGCAAAGCATTTTGCCTGGTGCTGTAATGAGTCTGTCAGCTCACCACCTTAACATTTTAATTCAATATTTCATACTTATATATTGTAGAAATTCAAATGATAAGTTATATTACTCAAGGTTCTAAACTAGCAAGGGTCAACTTGGATGGTTCTTAGGAGCATTTAAATGAGTCTATTCTGCATTTGAACTAAGTCATTGGCTTGAGAATTCTTGCCATTCTTCTTTCCAACAATATCAGTGACCCTGTAAAAGATGATGGGTGCTGTCCTATCCCTTGGTTAAATGACAGAAAATATGAAGTAAACAAATTTCTTTCATATTATACACTCTATGATTCATTACAACTAGTTACAAACCTCGTTTTCATGCAAATGTGATAACAAAAAAAGTTAGCTGTGTTTCTGTTTAACCAAATGCATCTCGTTATAGGTGATTATTGTATGTGACTCCAATTCAGCTTCCTATATATAGTAGAGGTTTTTCTCAACATTTGTAAATTAATGAAGGTTGTCAGCTGGCAGAATTATTAGCATGCCAGGCAGCGAACTGGCAGAAACGTTAGCACGCCAGGCGAAATGCTTAGCGGTATTTCGTCTGCCATTACATTCTGAGTTCATATTCCGCCCAGGTCGACTTTGCCTTTCATCCTTTCGGGGTCGATAAATTAAGTACCAGTTACGTACCGGGGTCGATGTAATCGACTTAATCCGTTTGTCTGTTCTTGTTTGTCCCCTCTATGTTTAGCCCCTTGTGGGCAATAAAGAAATAAGAATCGTTAGCATGCCGGACAAGCTGCTCACCTTTAGCACGTGGGACAAGATGATCATCTTTACTTTCTGGATTCAAGTTCTGCTGATGTCAGCTTTGCATTGTATCCTTTTGGAGTCGATAAAATAAGTACCAGTTGAGCAATGGGGTCGATGTAATTAACTTACCCACTCACCTGAAACTACTGGGATTTTACCAAAATGTGAAACCAGTATTTATTAGTTAGTGAACTCCCCCCCCCCCAATATCTCCTTTAAACTAGTTCTTTGGCCTCAGTTTGATTTATAACCATATGAATTTTACCTCATATGATGGTGAAAATTTGTATAACTCTTCCCTAGTTTACCATGTTATTAGATATTAAAAGTACGAAT
>NC_068990.1:57266821-57268681 GCF_001194135.2 Octopus bimaculoides | reverse complement strand
ATATGAATTTTACCTCATATGATGGTGAAAATTTGTATAACTCTTCCCTAGTTTACCATGTTATTAGATATTAAAAGTACGAATTTCAAACAAGAAACAGCAAAAGAAACACAGATGCATCATGAGCTTCATAATATTAAGATGTGTTGCTTTCCTTAAATAATGTAACTAGGATGGACTGGTTCTTTTTCAAACTTAAACCAGCATGTGTGTTGCAATCTTAATTATTGAATAAAGGTGTGGGTGTGGCTTTATGGTAAGAAGTTTGCTTCCCAAAAACATGGTTCTGAGTTCAGTCCCACTTTGTGACACATTGGGTGAGTGCCTTTTGCTATAGTCTAAGGCTACCCTAAGCTTTGTGAGTGGATTTTTGATATTTTCTTAAGACCTTTTAAAGGTGGTGAGCTGGCAGAAATGTTAGCATGCCACACAAAATGCTTAGTGGTATTTTGTCTATCTTCACGTTCTGAGTTTAAATTCCACTGAGGTCGACTTTATCTTTCATCCTTTTGGGATCAATAAAGTAAGTACCAGTTGCATACTGGGCTGATCTATTTGACTGGCCCCCACTCCCCAAAAATTTCAGGTCTTGTGCCTAGAGTAGAAAAGGATATTTTCCTATGAACAGATATATTTCCATGAAAGGTTGAAAACAAAGGACACTCTTTGCCTGATGGTGACACACATTTACAATTATCAAGGCAAGGAGTCACCAAGACACACATATAAAGAGAGAAAAATACAACTTTTAAACTTATATACATGATTATGGAATCCCACGATGTTCAGTAATGTTTTCTTGTAATATTTCTGCAAAACCCCAGGTCAAGTCATGATCACAAGGAAATGGGATTAAATGCACACCAGCCATGACTCATTTTCATTTCAGATATAAGGCAACAAGCTAACGTCTTGCTTTTTGTAAGAAATTACTACGTGAGCTTATAGTGGGATCTAGCTGGTACTACTTACAGTTTTAAGTATTGTAGTAGAAGATCCCTTTTTATGTGTTTTGAATCTACTGATGTGGGTTTAATCTTATTAATTTCTGAAATGGGGTAAAGAGGTTTCTGGAGGTTAGTTGTAATGGAAGTGATACCATCAAATTGTATTGTCTTCTTTCCAGTAATAAAATCTGTTAAAGGGTTTTTAACATTTTTGAAAAAAAAAAAATTAAATTTTAGTCAGCAGCAAAGAAGAAAATTCAATGCAAATGACGTTTTCCAAGGGTTTTGAAGCTGATAGTAATATGGGAGTCAGTTATCCATCGACCAGCGACCCAAATCCCACTAAAAGTAGTCAAGGGCTGATTAAAATGCAGTCCTTAAGATGACTTTAATGTAGCAGGTTAAGCTAATTTATGATATATGATTAGTGATGTACAGGAACCACTGAAAATTACAGCAGTACTTCAATCTGCTATTGATTGTACTAACTATAAATCATGCAGGAGGCGCAATGGCCCAGTGGTTAGGGCAGCAAACTCGCGGTCGGAGGATTGTGGTTTTCATTCCCAGACTGGGCATTGTGTGTGTTTATTGAGCGAAAACGCCTAAAGCTCCACGAGGCTCCAGCAGTGGGTGGTGGTGACCCCTGTTGTACTCTTTCGCCCCAACTTTCTCTTACTCTTTCTTCCTGTTTCTTGAGTAATGCTGCGATGGACTGGCATCCTGTCCAGCTGGGGGAATGCATACACCATAGAAACCGGGAAACCGAGCCCATGTTCCTGGCTAGGCTTGAAAAGGGTGCATAAATAAAATTAAAATAAATCATGCAAGTGAAATGAAATAAGGTGAACCAGGAATTGAAACTAGATTTTGATCTCTATTTGCAAAGAATCTACTTTCTGTTATTTATATA
>NC_068990.1:57261401-57266746 GCF_001194135.2 Octopus bimaculoides | reverse complement strand
TATATATATCATTATCATCTTCACTATCATCATCTTGATCACCATGAGCTAGTAGAACTGTTAATATGCTGGGTGGCATTTCATCTGTCTTTACATTCTGAGTTCAAATCCTCCCAAGGTCGACTTTGCCTTTTGTCCTTTTGGGGTTGATGAAGTAAGTACCAGTTATACATTAGCCCTATACCCTAAAAATTTTCAGGCCTTGTGCCTGTAGTAGAAAGAATTATTATTATTATCATTATTCAGTTTTACTCAGGTTTTTTCCTATTCCTGGAAGAATTTATGTTGGTAGCAGGTTACTACCTGTAAACTTACGTATCCACAAACTTTCATTAATCTTTCAAGCACTCAAAACCCTTCTGATAATCTTTCCTGTCCTTAAGATGCAAAGTTACTATAGAAACTCTACAGGACATTCTAATCCAATCTCCTCCACCCATTTACCATATCACTACTCACAGTTTCTAATATACCAATTATTATAGGCACAACCTTTAATGTTTTCTTACTCCATATTCTTAAAATTTCAAAGTTTAAAAGATTGTACTTTTTAAGTTTTCATCTTCTTTCTTTACTATCCTGAAATCAAATGGACATAATGAATAAATTAGTGAACAACTTCGCTTTTCCTTGTCTATTATTTTCTAGCTTCTTAACTGTTTGAATTGGAAAATCCCATAAAATTTTACATTTCTCCCACTCCAGCTCACTTTCAACCCAACGATTATAACAAATATGTCCAGCTTCAGATCCCCGTTTCTGACAAAGCTTCTAGTGCAAAACTTCCACAACTTGGTCATGCCTCATTCCTTATATTTTCCCTGAGATAACTTGGAACATTCTGCAAAAATGTGTGCCACTGCTTCATCCCAAATTCTACACACTCTACATTTTGCTAACACCTTCTCCCCATACACATATTATCTCAAGTTGTTTGTGTTTTGTTTTATTATTATTATTATTATTATTATTATTATTATCATTATTATTATTATTATTATTATTCACTTAACTTCTGATTTATTTATGTCACATCTCAGCCTCACGCAACATTTTTCTCAACACATGAGCTGTTCCAAGTATTGCTGCCAACTGAATGCTTCCTATGGAGTTTTGTATTTGCAGCTTTTGATGCCAGAATATTGCTCTCTTTGAGATGGTCCCAAGTGCACCAATTATTATTATTATTATTAAGTTTACAGTCCTTTTTAAAATATTATCATTTTTGCATTATACAATATATGCATATAAATATATTGTTTCTAAAAGTAGTTAGCTTTCGATGCATATTTTTCAATGAAATTTTCAAATCATTTGTATGAATGCTTTCAGAAATATCCTAATACAATTTCAACAAATAATTTACTCCTAGTTATGAATTAGCATTAGATCAATTAATTGAATAAAACCCATATGAGACTCCTAACCATTTAAGTAATGCTCAAGTCTCAAGTGATATGACATTCAACAGTAAATATCCCTTTGATAATAAAATAGAAGCAATCGCTTGTTACATGTAGCAAGCAAAACCCTCACAGTAAAATATTAGATCACAAGCTGCATTACATATTGGCTTGTACAGATGTAAAACCAGCATCAATTGAAATTAATTCCTTGATTTCATTATATTTCAGCCTCAGTGAAACAATTTTCAATTAAGATGCTAAAATATCTAAATTGAATCTTCTGACTGAGAATTTTATTTATTTTTTCAACAGCTTAAACCATCAACTTTCTTAGTGACCTTTCTGATCAGTGCAGTAAACAATTCAACATTACTTAATTCCTCATTAATAATATTATATATTTCATTATTATCCCAGGAAACATATCAACAATGGAATTAATTAATCAGCTATGATATTATCTTACTGAGCTTTCTAAAAGATAATTCTATATGACATTTCTTGGGAAACAATTAAATGAAGCAAACATATCATAGAAGCAGGAAGTATTATTATTATTATCATCATCACCATTATCATTATTATTATTATTATTATTATTATTATTATTATTATTATTACTATTATTATTATAAATGTTATTACTATTCTTATCATTATTATTATTATTGTTGCTATTTCTGCTACTATTGTTGTTATTAATGTAAAATCACTCTCATAAATATAAATAAATGGATGACTAAAAAAAAGAATTTTGCTGTTTGGAAAGCTATCCAGCTGTAAAAATGTGATCTGAGAGCAACCCTTTATTTCTAGGTCCCTGATCAAATTGAAACTGGATTAGCCATAACAAAGTATTTAGCTAGCTGCTGCAGCTCGTGGCTTCACAGTAGCTTTATTCTATGTACATAAACAAAAAGTACCACAGGATTGGATGAGATGTGTCTTTAACGACATCCTGGCTCCAGTCACAGATTCGGTTTAAAGGCTTTGAGTGATTATCACAGAAAAGCAGAGTAACATAATTGACCAATTGAACAGAAATGCAAACTGTTGCCTTGATCCTACTGCTCTTATTATATTGTATATTACTTTTGTTGTTGTGAGTCAATTCATGGATGCAACCTAGTGAATAAACCTAATCTGTCTCGCAACAGTCTGTCTAACTTACGTTCCCTGGAGTGAGAACAATTCAATGACTTTTAGCAAATTTTTGCTTTGTAATTATATAAAAATAGCATGTAGTTAAGTGAGGTGGGGGTTGTAATTTAACACACCATATATATATATATATATATATATATATATATATATTTATATATATGTTAGGTTTATACTGAAAGGGATAATCATTAGCATTAATGATAATTCATGCTCAAAAAGATAAGGGAGACAACTGTAAAATCATAATCGATTAAAACTTGAATGAGGTGTATGCAGTATGGGGTGAGTGTGAGCGTTGGCAACTACAGTGAACTCTGGGCATGTCTTAGTCTAATTCTGAACACCATGCTGAAGCAGAGTATTACAGATTTTGGAATAACTGAGAAGTGAAAACATTCACTCATCATATAATTTAAAATAATGAAATTGGAAAATTTTCCAGGGACGCCTTCTGCAGAAAACATATAGTTTAAAGTGAGTGCTGAATTTAAAATGAGTGGCACTATTATGAACAATTTGACACTCAAAATCTGCTTATGCTTATAGTATATGCTGGGATATGTGGTTAAGGAGCCTGCATCCCAACCATGTGGTTTTCAGTTAAGTTCCACTATACAGCACTTTGGGCCAACTAAAGCCTTGTGTGTGGGCTTGGTTGATGGAAACTGAATGTTATAGGTAACAGTACAATTCTGAATTGAACCCACATTTCTGTAGTTAATATCTTGGCATCTTTACTTCTGCTCCAAAAGTTATGTCACTGAAACATTAACAAAATAGTCTTGCATTCCATTCCAACAGAGTACCTACCTTTTATTCATTGTCTTGTAGTTAATCCACAATGAGTAGACCTCTGATTGAAGACAATCCATCTGTGACTATCCCCCCTTTTTTTAATGCCTTTATTGTTTATCTAGGATTCCATTAACCAAATTTTTTTCTACTTTTTAAGCTAATGGGATGTAGTTTCACTGGGATTTAGCTGCTATTTCACACACAGCTCTTTGTTGGAAACATGATGGTATAATTTGATGTTCCCTATGGTCTTCAATACTCTACTGTTGAAGCCACCTATCCTCTTTGTCAGGGTCTTTGTGAGGGGCCATATTTCTGCTCCATATAAGAGAACAGAAAGGACCGATAGATTCTAGATGCAGAGTTTTGTCTTCCAGGTGACAGAGCTGTGGTGCTAAGGGGTCTTCCTTAAAGAGTGCTTGAGCCTAGTTGCAAGACCACATCTGTGATTGTTCTCCAGCATCAGGTCTCTATTGTTGTGACTGTGGAGCCCAAGTAGATGAAAGAGGGCCAGTATGGAGTGGGGAAAGGTCTGGGCCATCACTGACATGCATCAGCTTTTGATCTTTACCCACCTCACCTGAATGCCAAGCTTTGTTGATACCTCTCAATATATGGTCAGTGCTTCCCTGAGCTGGTCAATCAAGTTGCTGAATAGGGTGGTATTGTCCACCCACTCAGGTTGGTAAGGTGATAGTTTCAGAAGGTCATGCCAGAAACTTGCTCACAGACCCTGGTCATCAGATAATTGATCAGGTGTATGCAGAGTGGGGTGAGTGTGAGCGTTGGCAACTACAATGAACTCAGGGAATGTCTTAGTCTTATTCTGAACACCATGCTGAAGCAGGCTATTACAGATCTTGGAATAGTTTACCATGTTAAGTTGAAGAGGTTGGGGCTGTCTGACCTCTCTGTTGATGGGGAACCAGTTGAAGTGCTTTCCATTCATCCACATGCTACTCTCAGCACTACTATAAAGCTGCTGGAACAAGACAGTGACTTTAGGAGGAACATCAATAGCTTGAGAATTTTCTAGAGAGGTGTGTGATTGACTGTGTTGAATGCAGCCTTTAGGTCAATGAAGGTGATGTAGAGGCAGCAATCTTTGCAGGAGTCCCAAAACCTTTCAATAATAAGACAAAGGCAAAAGTATGGTTGGTGGTAGATTGATTTAATATGTATCCAGCTTGTTGTGGGTAGTCTCTGCTTCTATTCACAGGATGAGCACAGCCGAAAAGGATCCTGGTGAAGATCTTGCTTGGGATGGAGAGGAGGGTGATGCCCCCATGGTTGCTGCAGATATGTTTGTCACACTCCCATTCCACCTTCTGGAAAGCCTTGTCAATGAGTTTGTTAGATGGAAAATGAAAGAAGCTTGTCATATATGTGGTTGTATGTAGATGTGTATGTATATATGTGTGTGTGGATGTATGTGTGCATGCGTGTGAATGTATTTGTGTTTTGAGCTTGTCCCCCCACCCCACCACAACATGACAACTGATGTTGGTTTGTTTACATCCCTGTAACTTAGCAGTTTGGAAAAAGAGACCAACCAATAGAATAAGCACTAGGTTTTTAAAAAGCGAAAACTGGTGTTGATTCATTCAACTAAACCCTTACAAGATGTTACCTCAGTACAACCATTGTCCAATGACTGAAACAAGTAAATGACAAATGATGAAAGATTTATGTTTATATATATATATATATATATATATATATATATATATGTCATATTTTGGACTAATGAGAATACATCAATTAGTGTGCACATTTGTTGAAGCGGACAAATAACAACATGGCTGCCAAAAATCAAGATGTTTAGCGAGAGACCCCTTTATGTATGAATGAACCTGATGTAAGCCAGACTGCAAAATTGATGCAATATCGTATAATGCACAGTATCCCACCTATAAAGGACAGTTACAGGATGGGTCAAAACGATTATCATGCAAAATAAAAAGTTATACTAGTGTGTGT
>NC_068990.1:57236250-57260956 GCF_001194135.2 Octopus bimaculoides | reverse complement strand
ATATATATATATATATATATATACATATACATGCATATATATCTATATGCATATATATATATATGTAACCACATGTGAATCATTGGAGATTTTTTTCCTCTGTCTTCCCTTCTATTGGACTTTCCTCTGTTTCCGAAGAAGTGCATCTGCTCGAAACGTTAAACCATCTTTCTTTCCTTCCCTCAGCGTCTGCTAATACTTTACCTGTATCACGTCCTCGCATTGTGGCTTTTTTGTGTTTGTTTTTCTTTTGGGATTTATGTATATGTATATATATATATATATTTTATACTTATATATATATATATATATACATATACATATACATGTATGTATGTATATTTGTATGTAGGCACTAGAATGTCTGTGTAAGGGATTCACATCCCAAGCACATGGTTTTAGGTTCAGTCCCACTGTGTGACAACATTGGGCAAATATCTCCTATTATGGTCTTGGTCTAACAAAACTCTTGTAAGTGAATTCGGTAGATAGAAACTGAAAGAAGCCAGTCGTGTGTGAGTGTCTGTGCATGCATGCATGCATGTGTGTGTGTGTTTGTCTGTGCATGCATGCATGCGTGTGTGTGTGTGTCTGTGCATGCATGCATGTGTGTATGTGTGTGTGTGTGTCTGTGTGTTTGTGCGTCTTTGTGTCTGTGTGTTTGTGCGTCTTTGTGCCTATGTATTCCCTCACTACCACTTGATAAGTGGTGTTGGTGAGTTTACATCCTTGTAACTTAGCTGTTTGGCTAAAGAGACCAATAGAATAAGTACCAGGCTTGAAAAAACAAAACTCCTAGGGTTCATTCATTTGAGTAAAAATTCTTGAAAGCAGTGCCCCAGCATGGCCTCAGTCAAATGACCAAAACATGAAAAAGGTAAAAGACACACATACATATGGTGGGCTCAAAAGAGAGAGGAATAAGTTTGTAAATATATTTACATATGTTCACTCAATAAACATACATATTCCACCTTGCTGTTTGTTTACTGTATATATACTATAATATCATATATATATATATATATATATATATATATATATATATATATATATATATATATATATATATATATATATATATATATATATATATATATACATATATACATACATACATATATATATATATATACATATATACATACATACATATGTATATTAAACATACATCTGCGCATTTATTTATGAACTTATCCCCATGAATGCTGTCTCAGTGCTATAGTTAATGTATGTGTGCATGTGTGTGTGTGCGTGTGGGTGTGTGCATGCATATGTGTTTGAGTGCATGTGTGTCTGTATGTGTTGGGGGAGGTGAGAAGTTAAATGAATAGTGCCATCATCTATATTTAATGCAGTTATCATCAGCAAGTTTTATGTAAGTTATCCTGGTTTGAACATTTCTCACCAGTGAATGTTATGCCAAATTTAGGTAAAAAGAATAGTTTGTAAACAGTGTAATTGAATCTGTAAACTTATTCACCTGACTATTCAATAAAACCAATGTTACCAGAACCAACATGTGTCATATGCCAGTAGCAAGTGTCAAGTGGTAAAACAATTTATCATTGAATAAAACCCCAGACACTAATACATATAAGAAAGTGCTATAATGAAATCAAATGTTTCAGAAATGAAATGCTTCTTTTGTATAAAACTCATTGTTCTCATGAGACCAAAATAAATCTCTTGTTCACCAAAAAGGATACAATTTATGGTAATAACTAGTCTTGATGTTTAGCAGACAGAGTGTTATTTATAGACATATATATATATTTTGTCCAAAATATATGCTGTCTGTTGCTGAAATATCTAAGGGATTTTTATTTTTGCATTAGTCATAAGAAAATTTGCAATTCCTGACAAAGTGATTTGACTTTTAGAACTCGGCCATCATTAAGAGTAATATAGGAAACATAAAGAAAAATACTGCAGCATGAATTTTTGTATCATGTATTTAGTGGGAAGGGGAAAAAAAATAAAGCAAATGGCTTCAGAGTTGTAAGGTTAGTCAAAGTAAACTGTTAGACATCATTTAATGAGCCCTTTAGCATATTTACTCCACTTACCATCGAATTAAGCGTTTTTCCTTGAAAAATACATACAATTTGGGATAGTTTTTCTTCTGTTGACAGTCATTGTGCCTTCATATTTTCAGAACAAAACTGTAACTAATTCATTCTGTATCATGGGTTGCATAAATCACATTTAGCAAAGAAATGTCAGCTTTAGGGAGGAAAATGTGTAGGACATCTTGGCTTGTATTTATCTGTAGTTATTTATGAGACTGTGTGGTCACTTGTCATGAATAAAACTGCTCTTTGTCAAATTGGTGTTGTTAAGAACTGCAAAGCATAGCCTACATTTGAAATATGGAGTAACTGTATGCAGACACAATCTTGAAAAGCATTTACCATGAAAAGAAATGGTTATATCTCTAGATAGACTTCTTCACAGATTACCCAATAAACAACAAAATACAAAAAAAAGGCAAATGTCAAAGTTCAAAGCATTCGGGCATATAAAAATAGTTTTCTAGGAATGATAAAAATTCCTTTGCCGTATATCAATATTGATTGTCTTCAAGTACCAGACAGGCTAAAATTGCAGTGAACTGCCACTAACCAGGTTTGGCTTTGAGTGGCACCCCCTTAGCCAATCCATTTTGCATTGATCCCATTCAATCAGTTCAAACTTTAGGGTGATCAACCATTATTATTATTTACAGCCACTTGTTCTGCCTTGGGGGTTTTTAAGCAGGGTTGGTCATGTTCTGAACCCTCTTCTTTAACCTTGCCAGCATGGTTTGCCCTTTCAGAACCACCAGGCTCCTAATGATATCATTCATTCTAACCACATGTCTTAAACATTGTAGCTTCATCAAGAATTCTTTTTAGTAAATTAACCAATGGAAAATGACCTTAAGATGTCCCTTCCATTATTCGGAAAATCAGCTAAAAAAAAGATAAACCTTCAAAATGATTAAAGCTGAGACAAAACTATGGATAATAGAACCCTATAACCATTTCAGATGGCATAACTCTATCACCACTGAAACTAAAAGTTTTGGAGCAAAAATAGAAAAATTAAAGATAAAAATAAACAATGCAAGATGCAACAAGAACCACTATGCCCTCTGCCAGCTGTTCTATGGCATCTTTGTTCTTGTCTGCTTTATATTAGGATTGGACTGTTAAGTCATCAATACCATTAATACTGAGGAACCCTCAATCAGGAGGAAATTGAAATTCTTGGCCATGAAAAACAGCAACAACTAACAGTACTCACATCAAAATGATAACATTAAACAGAAGACACCTACTTACATGCTTATAATCTCTTAAGAAGGGTTCTTTGTGTTACTTGTAAGTTGTGTGATGAAGGGATTTCAGAAATATACAATAATATTGATGGTATTTTCAAATATTCATAAATTTCTTTGGTTTGTTTTTCTTTGAGAAGAATAAAAAAAGAAAGAAAAATGTTTATGACATTAGTAGACAGACTTAATATTTTATGAAGTTTTTAGTGTTTGAAAAACCATTAGAAAAGCAAGAGAAATGGAGTAGAGAAGTAAAAGTGGTGAAGAACAGAACGAAAATAAAGGAGGTGAAATAAGAGAAAGGGAAATGAAAGAAATAAAAATACAGGGGTATAGAAATGGAAACTACAGAGGAAGAGAACGGAGAGGGGAATAATAAGAGCTAAAGAAATCAAGAATAAGAGAGAGAGAGAGAGACAGACAGACAGAGAGAGAGGGTCAGAATGCTTGTGACTGTGACTGTTAATTGCCCATTTTTAGAATGAGAATTTGAGTCTACATTTAATACAACCATAAACTTTCAGTTGTGAAAAACTAACGTAAATTAAGTTGGCAATTTAATACAATTTACTATGTTCAACCTACTTTATTTTAGTATATTTTTATAATTTTACTATGCTTTATTATTTTAGAATATTTTATTTATTGTCATATTCCAGTGCTGATTTCTTCAGCCTCTTGACAGTGGCCATGCTGAGTGTTTTTGTATATTTTCACTCTGTTTTAGTGTAGTCTATTATATTTAATGTGTGACAATATTGTCACTCTCTTAATAGTAATCATCATATATTTAATAGACTTCTGAATGGTATGTATAATCTATTGTTTTCATAGGTCACGTCATAATCGATTCTCCATAAACCCCCATCATATTTAAGATTTGCTCTTGTATTGTCTGCTTTCACTCACATGTCGCCCTTGAGACAAATAAAGAAATCATCATCACCACCACCATCACCACAATCATCATCATCATCATCATCAACATCATCATCACCACCACCACCATCATCATCATCATCACCAATGTTGCAAGCTAGCTTAATCATTAGAGAAATAAGACTAAACGTTTTATTGTATTTCTTTCATTTATCTACATCCTGATTTCCAATCCTGCTGAGGCCAGCTCAGCATTTCATCTCTCTGGAGTTAATAAAATAATTTACTACTCAAGTTCTGTAGTCAATCAGGTTAACTAATCCACCCCTTCAAAACTGGTAGCTTTGTGCCTAAATTAGAAACAATTATCATTATTACTTTTGTTATTAACTGTCATGTCTTCCCCATAATTCGAGCAAGTTTTTCACTGCATTACCAATAAATGCACTTCCTCTCTTGTTGCTATTATCCTTAATGTTATTTGGAAGTCTTTTACAATAGTATTGTGTGAGTGATTCCATTTATAATGTACAGTATGAATCAGTTTTATTCAACTGAAGGTATTTTGTGTTTTTATAGATCTCCATTGGTCTAATTACTGGTTCACTACATTTCAAATAGTGTGAGTGGCAGAAATTGTCTATGCAACATAGACAGAATACCACAAAATAGTTTATCAGCTTTTTGCTGTTGTTTACAACTTTTTCTGATATACATTAGTGAAAGACATACAAACAACAATACAGCCATCTGTACATAATGTTAAAGGTTAGTGTAAAAGAAAGATTTATATCAAAAAAGAAAAGACCTATGCCAAACTATAGAGGAATCTCTTGTTACACCATCATATTATAACTTTAGATTTTTACTTAGAATTCTTGGGGCAACTACTGACATTGTATCGCTCTTGAGAAACTGGGCTTTATAAAATCAGAATGGACACAGCTAACTATGAAATTTCTTTAATGGCTACAAGCCATTAAAGAATCTGTAAAAAATATGTGAAATGTCCAAGACGTTTAGCATGTAATAAGTTAGCATGTAACAAAAAATATTCTACCAGTCAGATCAAGCCTCTCACATGTACCCTACAATGTCTTTCTGAAAGTATGCAATCACGTTATTGTGATCTTAAAACTATAAGATAATACAAGAATAATTCGAAACAATATGAATAATTAAGTATTACATTTGACATAGTGAAAAGTGTTATAGACATGTTATGTCAGCAAACATTACACAGTAAAGTCAACTAGCCCGGATGAGTTTGTATTGCTGAATATGGTAGGGAAGAAAAACAAGACATTTTAGAACTGGCTCTTCACATGAAAAGAAGTCAAATGTGCTCAACTGAAAAAAAATTTCTCATTTGGAAAAGAATGTTTTATTCTGATATGACAAGTCAGTTCCAAAACGCTGTATTCTTCTTCTTCCCAAGGCATATGAAATTAACCAAAATCATGAACTTCATTATGTTATTTATAATATCATTTTACTTGAACTTTACATATAATCGATTACTTTTATATTTTTCACTCGATATAACACCTCTATTATTTATGCTTTCGCCTTTTGTCTTTCTATAATATCCCTTCTTTGGTGCACTTATAGCATATAAAGAAAACATTATTAATATAATTATTGATTATTTGACTAAAGGCCGTGGATAACAGAATCAGTAGACTAGTAATATACTGGGAGTTAATCCAACCAATTATGTCTCGTCTATAAATATGTGGACTTCTGCCAATGTACGCTTATTGGTTATTGGTTATTGGTTTGTAAACACATATTTTTCGATCTGCAGGAATTTGAGACAATTTTTGTTCAAGAACAAATCACAAAGTTAGAAGAAATTTGAACTTGAGAAAATTTATATCTTATCAAAGTTGGTACCCTAAAGCTAATGGTAATTCATGTTCCAACAAGAGTAGCATCACTAGAATTTTTTGAGATAACTTTTCTAAAGTCTTTGCATGTCCTGCAAATGTCTGAGATATCATTCCATTAACCCTTAGAGGGATACATGAATGATATCTTAGGCATATGCTGGCTTGTATCAAAACAGCAGGACAAGGAGTAAAGATGAAGTAATTTTAAAAGTGATCAGGAAACTCCAACTCCTCGAACAAATACAAATGCATTTCCTAAACTGTAACATAGATTGGAAGTATCATTGCGAAACCTCGTAACCAGTTGATCTACCTAGCAGGGCCTCATCTCAGTGAGGGAGCAGGTGGGAGTGGGGGCAGTGCTCAATAATGCCATTGAGATGAGGGGCCCCGAAATGGCATGGATTCTCTCCTGATGGCCCCATAAGGTTGCTAACATCCAGTATGTTGAGCTTTTTAACTGGTAGCACATTCATCTGCAAGTCTTTTACAAAAAGAAAACACAGTTAGTTAGCTACACAGATACACAGACCACAATTTGATGATGATGATGATGATGATGATGATGTGTGTGCGTGTTTGTGTGTGTAAAAAAAAATATATATATATAATGCATGTATGCATGTTTACATGTATGTATGTATGTTTGTATACATATATATTTATATACATATATCTATATATATATATATATGTGCATATACATACATACATACATGCATACATACATATATATATGTGTGTATGTATGTGTATATATACATATATATATATATATATATATATATATATATACAGCTTACATAGATACAACTCTAGAGCAGACCACTGGTTAACAGAAATTTCTTATACATAATGCTTTCATTGACACGAGTTCATTGGAAGTTAGAAACGCTACCGTCAATTTGAAACTGTATTATCAGCTCACTAATTTGCCATTGTATACTGAACCCAAACAATGTATCCTTGTTTTCTCTTGAAGTTATTTAAAGAACAATAAACTACTTCTTGGCTGTTTTTGAAAATTTTGGACAATGCTTTATGTTCGAATGATTTTCTTGTTAGCAATCCTTTTAATCACAAGGACACCTTGTACCTGTTCTAAAATCAGGACACACGTGATCATTAGTTAAAATATATCTAATTTATATTGTTTGTGAAATGTTTTTATACATATGATAAACGAAATCATTATCATCATTGCCTTCATGATCATCATTATTACTGGTATTATTGTTATTAGTTGTTTTTAAGCTATCCCTAGATAAAGTTTGTTTGGACAAACTTACAATAACAACCATGACTAACCTGTCTTTTTAGACTATTTAGGAATGCAATATCTCAGTGCTATACTGTAAAAGAATATATAACCATAAATTTTTAATCAACACACTTTGTATAGATAGATGTAAACACACTGTCTATGTAGACACTGTCTATGCAAACACTTTCATAAACTGCACAAGTACAATGCTGAATTTAACTTAATATATTTGCCTCACGTTAAGTCATGTGGATGATTCCAAAAAATGATGAAATAGCACTATACATGGCTTCCAATGACTCGAAACTTTAAGAACTTTATAATGTGCATGAAAAATCTGTTAAATGTGTATATTCTGTGCACCTTCTTTACTCTAATGTAAATTCTAACTTCCAAATCTGCCTCAACTTAATCTAATCTAGAATGGATTGTCCCCACTATGACCACTAGGTGTACACAGAACATTTAAAAATACAATATTTTCATGGACAAAGAAAAAAGAGATAGATATGTAAGAAACACCTTCTAACACAAGAGTGAAACTAGAGCCCACGTTTTCTATCTAAGATATTGTGTACAGAGACTAAGAATTTACATCTGTCTATAAGATGGAGTTTGTTAAAAATCTGTAGATATGTATTCTGTAGCACCTAGTTTTTTTTGTTTTGTTTTTTTTTTCTTATTTAACATCCGTTTTCCATGCTGGCATAAGTTGGATGGTTTGGCAGGAGCTGACAAACCAGAGAGGTTCACCAGATGCCTATTGTCTATTCTGGAATGGGTTCTACAGTTGGATGCCCTTTCTAATGCCAACAACTTCACAGAGTATACTGGATGTTTTTACATTGCATCATCACCAGTGATTCTTACATGGCACCTGCAGGGTTGCCATGTAACTTGCAAGACTAAGACCTCTTAGCAGAAATAGGGAGTGGAGCTGAGGGAAGTGGCCAGACAAGAGGTTAGAGGGATGGAGATAGTTATCTTACTATAGAGGAAATACTTGGCTACCCCAGCAGAACAAGGAAAGAGAAGGAAGGTAGGAGAGAGTTGGAGAATAAGATAGAAAGACAGATGGAGTAAGAGAGAGAGAGAGAAAAAAGTAGATAGTGTGGGAGATGTACTGGGAGCTACCGTCAGGAAACAGTGTGTTCAGGGAGTATAAGTAGTATGAAGGCGATGAAGGAGAATAATATTTCCTATTCTTTTTTTTTAAATGTGGAATGAGATTTGAGGTTTGGAGTTATTTTTTCTAGTAGATTAGATGACTTTATAGAGGTATCTTTGATTGTTTGAGTATTAGTGATATAGTACAGCCAGATGTCACTGTCAAGCAAGTATGCGTTGGTAATATGAACCATGTTTTTGCTAACTGTATTAGGTGTCAATGTCATTGCAAATAGACACAAACACCTTCTCAGCCATCTCACCTTTTGGTTCGGCAAAACATCCAGAACCAGACAGTAGAAAAGAAGGAAGGTTGTCCAACACTCAACTGATACTCATAACACTTGAGAAGACAGGAGCAATGAAAAAAATGAAGTGCCATGCTTAAGGACACAACATAATCACCAAGTCTCGGAACAGGCCTTATGATAATGAGTTGAATACACTATTTGCTTAGATCATGTGCAGCAGCAGCTGTAGTAATAGTAGTAGTAGTAATAGTAGTGGTGATGGTGGCAGTGTTGGCGGTGGTGGTGGTAGTCATTGTAGTAGTAGTAGTAGTTAATGTGTAGGAAGAGAATAGGTAGAATCTCACTTGTGTGCAAATCAAAAGTACAGATGCGAGCGCTAAAAGAAAGATGCATTGTGGTATCTCTGGTCAACTGACAAATAAATAAATGAATGAATAAATAAACAAATAAATTACTATAAAAATTATAAGTATATAACAGTAGCTAGCAGTAGAGACACCTGTATAACTCACTAAGACATAGCAGGTAGCTTTTGATAGTGAGGTGATCTAATGAGTGTTGGAAATAATAGTGAAAGCTGTTAGCATATTGAAAAAACAAAATGGAAGACATTCTTTTGGCTAGCAAGGTTTTTTCTTTTTTTTTCATGCCAAAAGGTATGTAGTATGAAGCATGCTTAAAAAGTGTGATACTGTATGGACGGTGGGGCATTAAATATGGGAGATTTATGCAAGTAGGGGAAGATATGAGGCAAGCAAGATTTGTAGAATTTATAATTGTACTCTATATGAAAGGAAACATGTAGAAGAGATGACTGCACTCGTTATTGACATATGGTGCAATGATGCAAATAGATGATGACTACACACTACATAATGTGGTTGACACTCCACCGCTTACAACGTCGAAGGTTCCAGTTGATCCGATCAATGGAACAGCCTGCTCATGAAATTAATGTGCAAGTGGCTGAGCACTTCACAGACACGTATACCCTTAGCGTAATTCTCGGGGATATTCAGCGTGACACAGTGTGACAAGGCTGACCCTTTGAATTACAGGCACAACAGAAACAGGAAGTAAGAGTGAGAGAAAGTTGTGGTGGAAGATTACAGCCGGGTTCGCAACCATCCCCTGCAGGAGCCTCATAGAGCTTTAGGTGCTTTTGCTCAATAAACACTCACAACGCCCGGTCTGGGAATCGAAACCGCGATCCTATGACCGCGAGTCCGCTTACCTAACCACTGGGCCATTGCGCCTCCACCCACTACATAATATCCATAGAAAAAGAGGACAAGTGGATGTGGAAAACAAGTTATAATCTGGGGTCTTTCAGATGAGTTAAATGACTTGATATAAGTGGTAATATTCTGTACGACAGATACATCTATCTAATCTATCAAAGCATGGGAAAACAGACTTTAAGCGGTTGCTGCAGATGCTAAAAATAATATATAATTCTTTTGTTTTTTTACTTGTTTCAGTCATCAGACTGCAGCCATGTTGGGGCACCACCATGGAGAATTATAATCAAACGAATTAACCCCAGTACTCATTATTTTTAAAGCCTGGTACTTATTCTATTGGTATCTTTTGTTGAACTGTTAAGTCACAGTGACATAAATATATAAACACCAGTTGTCAAGTGTTGGTGGGAACAAACACAGACACAAAGGTACCCACCCCATATACATATATACATATATGTATATGATGGGCTTTTTTCAGTTTCCATCTATCAAATCTATTCCCAAGGCTTTGGTTGCTATAGTAGAAGACACTTACCCAAGGTGTCACACCATGGAACTGGACCCAGAACCTTATGGTTGGGGAGCAAACTTCTTACCACGCAGCCATGCCTGCACCTATAATGATCAGTAAATTGATGAACATTCATATCATCATAATCATCATCATCACTTAACATCTGTTTTCCATGCTGGCATATATTCTTTATTAATCTAATACTAATCAGGAAGTGGATTGTTGTAAGAGGGATTTCTGTGAAGTATTAACATCTCTAGTATATATTTTAACATTATGTTGTACAATGACATTAGTATTTGATACTTAAAGTGTAACTTGCTGTTGATATAAACATGTGTTTGTGTTGTAACTGCAGTTTTGCATAAAAACTTTAGTTAACACATATATACACTCATAGTCATACATACTTGACATATAACGTGTATGTGCATATATGCACACATACATATATGATAAAACACTTGTGCATACTCACTCACATATATCATATTGCATAGAGAAATATCAGATGGCTATCCCCATCTGTGGTTAACTGGCCTAAACACAGATATTGTAAGTAAACCAGAGCTGCAGATTGGATATAGTTTTCTTTTTGCTGTGAGAATTGTTGTTACAGTTCAGTGCAAAATTATCTCTGGCAGAATGCCAAGCTTGGCGTTGAGTAGAAAGAGTTCCACCAGCAAACATCTTGGGAGAGGCAATTTCGTGCAAGCTGTTATTTTTACATGGTTAAATGACACTTGTTCTGTCAGAGTGTTAGTTGCATCAGGTGTGGTTTGCTTTAACACTGATAGGCACTGGCACTCAACCAAATTTTCACAGATAGACAGCAGATCAAACTATTGCCATTTTTCCTTTAACACATTGACTATGTCTGCCCTTAATATAAACTTAATATCTACAAATATTTTCTTTTTCTAAGTGGGTATTTTAAATCAAACATAGGAGTAGGTTTACAGAAAACAGAAGAGAAATCTACTATTTATGATTACAAGTTTGTTTCAATACAAATCTTTTTCTTGTGTCATTTTGGCACCAAAGTAATGAACACAGCATAAAGTAGCATTGTTTCATCAGTGCTGTTAACTTCATTATATTTTGTTTTAATCTGTGGACAATATTTGAGCTGGCTAATGAGCTTTGAACATGTGTGCTTAAAGCAGATAATGATGACTTCACCTATCAAGAGTGATGTATGAGTTTCCAGCAGATCAATTGATTGAACTATCTACTAAAAGAATTAATATATAACTGGCTGAGTATTCCATTGAAGCATGAAACTTTTAAAGTAATTTTCATATAGAATCCACCTTGACAAAATGTGACAAGGCTGGCACTGTCAATACAACAGACTTCCACACAGTTTCCAGCCACCCAGTTTCACTCGCAAAGCTTGAGTTGACCCAAAGCTATGATAAAAGAAACTTGCTCTAGATGCCACACAATGACATTGAAATCAAAACACCAAAATTGAGAAGCTAACATCTCAACAACCCAGCTATTCCAACAGAGAAAATATGTTGACATGTGTTTGTGTTTCCTGAGAATGCTTTGGATATTTTTCTTTTATCTTGTGAACATAACTGTGTTATGTTAAAATATCTGGCATATTTTTGCATCAAGGATACTAGTGTACATTCTGGATACACGTGCATATTTCTGTTGTTGTGGTGGTTCAGCCTTGAGATAGCTCTGATCAAGCAGATTTATAATCAAAGTCGTTGATTCCAGATGTCTTCTGTTGAGAGAAAACCGAAGACTAGACTAGATTAGTTAATGTGTTCTTCCATCATTAAAACAATAAGGTTTGATTTGTAGGAGATTTGGCTGCTATTTGCAGTAGGTTTACCTACCACATAGATGCTTGCTTTTGTCTTATAGCACAATCTGTATGTGCTTACATGCGTCACAATAGCTCTTGTTGTTATCGTTATTTAACCCTTTAGCATTTAGATTCCTCTGTCAAATATGATGCTTGTTTATTCACATTGTTTTGAATTAAACATGCATTATCTCATAGCTCCAAGATTTCAAGGATGTGATTGTTTACGTTTAGCATAGGTGTGAGAGACTGGATCTAGTCAGTTTCAACATGAAACAGGTAGAACATTTCCGATGGATATGATTGGATTAAATGTTTAGGGCTTAACTCTAAGTCAAAGTTAATGACCAAGCCTTTCATCATCGTCGTCATCATCATCATCATCATCGTCCTCCTCATCGTCCTCATTATCATTTAACGTCCACCTTCCATGATGGCATTGGACGGTTTTGCTAGGGCCAGCCAGGTAGAAGCCTGCACCAGACTTCTGTGACTGTTTTAGCAGGACTTTTACAACTGGATGCCCTTCCTAACACCAACCACTCAGCAGAGTGGTTGGTGTTAGGAAGGGTAGAGTGGACTTAGAGCTTTTTATATGGCACAAGCATAGGTGAGGTAAGTTATGGCAAGGTTTTTACAGCTGGATGCCCTTCAAAACACCAACCACTTTACAGTGTGGACTGGGTGCTTTTAAGTGGCACCTGCATTGACAGGGTCAGCAAGTACTTGCAAAACAAAGAAAAAAGAAAAATTTCAAGGGCATTAGAGGAGGTGTTTTTGTGTCAGATGATGAAAAGTTATAGTGAGACAGAGAGAGACAGAAACAGGTGTCTTGCTGTAGAAGAAGTACAGGGTTACCTGGCCAGAGAGAGAGAGAGAGAGAATGAAGTCAGAAACAGGTGCGCTACTGTAAAGGAAATACATGGTTACCCAGCCTGAGGGAAGTGCAGGAGAAGGAGAGAGCAAATGGGAGATAGCACGATAGAGATGGTGGCAAAATACCAGGCATACTCACAAGATCAAAATATAAATGGGATGGTTGAGTAAAGGAAGAGAGTGATATAAATGGTGGAAAGTGCCAGGGCATACCTTTGAGGTTCAAACGCCATAATATAGGTGGCAGGATATTGTGAAGAAAGTGTGATTAAAGAGTGCAATGAGGGGTGAAAACCTGGGTATATATAGAGTCGGCAGGCTACTGGATAGCAATGATACAGAGGAACAGGGCTAGGCATAGTGTATGAAGGAGGAAATGTGAGGAAGAAAAGAGATGTGATGTAGATTGTTTTGTTGGGGTAGGATGAGTTGAAAGTTTTCTTGTTACATGTGCATGGAACACACAGGTCGGGAGTTAGGAGATAACAATAATATAGTGAGACAGGTTGTGTGGGTAGAACACACAGGTCGGGGGCTAGTAGAGAACAATGATACAATGGCACAAGGCCAAGCGGATTGGGGAGTGGGAGGTAAGCATAGTGCATGAAGTGGAAATGTGAGAAAGAGATGTAGAGACGTAGTTTGGTTTGTTGTGGTAAGATGTGTGAGAAGTTTTCTTGTTAAGTGTGGGTGGGACACCCGGCGCATCTAGAACTCAGTTTCACTAATGTGGGTGGATCTTCTCTAGAACTTCATGTTGCCAGATATCTCAGTCCATTGTCATTTCCTCCGTGAGGCCCAACATCCTGAGATCGGTCCTTACCACTTCATCCCACATCTTTCTGAGTCTCCCTCTTCTACGGGTACCACCCACTTTCAGTGATCGGCACTTCTTTATGCAACTGTCCTCATTCATACACATCACATGTTCATCCAAACCAGTCTACTCTTCTCTCTTACATGCTACATTTGATTCCTCTTATGCCCAACTTTTCTCTCAATACATTTGTACTTTGCCATACATGTGCACTGACGTTGCACATCCAATGGAGCATACTACCTTTATTTCTTTCCAGTCTACTCATATCTTTTGCATTCAGAGCCCATGTCTCACTACCACGGAGTATAGCTGTTCACACACAAACATCATATAATCTATTTTTCACACTGAGAGAGAGTCCTTTTGTTGCCACCAGAGGTAATAGCTCTTTGAACTTCCTCCACCTAATTCTTATTCTAGAAACAATACTTTCAGAGCATCCGCCACCATTGCTAATTTGGTCACCTAGGTAACAGTAACTATCTACAATTTCAAGAGAGCCTCCTAGGCATTTGAGAGATCTCAGTCCCATGGACTTTTAGAGTTTATTGTTCTCAGTGTTTATTGTTCCTGCACATCTGTCACATACAAAAATGACTTTATCTGTTAATCTACCTGTGATTCCACTGCACCTCTTATGTGTCCATGGTTTACACTGGGTGCAGCAAATGGAATTTCTTCCAGCCCCTTTACTACATTTTGAGCAGGAGAATTTACCTGACAGAAAGAGAGTTTTATCTTCTTTCTTACTAGCAGCAACTTTGGTCCCAGCTAGGTTAACATTAAGGCCTTTTGATTCCAGGTTTTGTTTCCATACCTGGAATTTCTTCTATATTCTGCTAAAGATTCTGCAATAATAGCAAGGTCATCAAAATATAGCAGTTCTCATGGACACCCAGTTTTGAATTCCTCTGTTATGGCCAGGAGGACTATAATGAATAAGAGTGGATTCATTGACTAAGTCACATTTGAATAACGATAACAATAACTGAGTTGTTGATTCATGAATGACAGCAATCCAACCATAAACAACTTACCTTTTTAGGAGTTCCTTCTTGGACTACAGCAAGCAATGTGCTCTATCCTTTGGAGCATATTTTGTTTGCTTTGAGGAAAAATCATCTACTACTCTTAGCAGATTGACCAACCACATAAACATTTCTTTATTGGCTCATACAAGTTTATGTTGTAGATACATGAATGAGCAGCTGCTAGGAAATAGCTGTAATTCTTTGGAGGAATAGTGAATTCATCATGTATGTACTGTGTGCACATTGTCATGAACATCTTTTATCTTTTACTTGCTTCAGTCATTAGACTGTGACTATGCTGGGGCACTGCCTTGAAAAATTTTGATTGAATGAAACCACATATTTTAATCTATCGGTTTCTTTTGGTAAAGCATTAAGTTACAGGAATGTAACCACATCAACGCCAGTTGTCAAATGGTGGTGGCGAGAAGCTTGCTTCCCAACTACATGGTCCCAGGTTCAGTCCCACAGCATGGAAACTTGGGCTGACCAAAACTTAATGAGTGGATTTGACAAACAGAAACTGGAAGAAGCCCTTCATATGTGTGCATGTGTTTGTGTGTGTTTGTCCCCCACAAATGCTTGGCAGCCGGTGTTGATCTGTTCACATCCCCATAACTGAACAGTTCGACAAAAGTGATCAATAGAATAAGTAGCAGGCTTTAAAAAAGTGCTGGGATCGATTTATTCAAATAAAAATTCTTGACGGCAGTGTCCCAGCATGGCTGCAATCTAGTGACTGAAATAGGTAAAAAAGATAAAAAGACAGGATATATTCATGTGTGTGTGTGTGTGTGTGTGTGTGTGTGTGTGTATATATATACATGATGGATTTCTTTCAGTTTCCATCTACCAAATCCACTCAGAAGGCTTTCATTGGCCTGAGGCTATGGTAGAAGACACTTGCCCAAAGTGCCACCGGTGAGACTGAACCTGAAACCATGTAGTTGGGAAGCAAACTTCTTACCATACAGCCATTGTGAACCCAGTACAGGATAAAAGCCTCAGCATATTATTGCCAGTTTTCCATTCTTTTTCTTGTCTCTTGTTTGATTTGCCTGCTGACAGTAATCCTTTGTATTTGAACTTGTCTCACAATCTCTTCCATGATCGTCTTTATTTTCTCTTTCCAGTCATTGGTCAATAGTCCAGGATAATTTTACTCCATTGGTTGGCTGTCTCTTGAATATGACCATTTTCTCTTTCTTACAATAGTAAAAGTATCATCTACTTGTATCTATCTCATCTGGAGTTTTTTTTTGTGTGTCTTAATATTTCTGTGTTATGCTGATCCTTGATTTTTCTGTATGATATGTGAAGGTATGTGGCTAAGAGGTTTAGGTATTAGGTTCACAATTGTAAGGTCATGAGTTTGATATTCTACAGCATGTTGTGCCCTTGAGCAAGACACTTTATTTCATGTTGCTTTTCAATCAACTCAGCTGGCAATAATGAGCAGCAAACGTGTTTTAAAGGGCCTTGTCACATTCTATATCATGCTGAACCTCCCTGAAAACTACGTTAAGAGTATGCAAGTCTATGAAGTGTTCAGCTACTTGCCTGTTAATTTCATGAGCAGGCTGTTCTGTTGAGTGGATCAGCTGGAACCCTTGTCATCACGACCAACAGAGTGCCAGTTTCCATATGGTTGTGTTGTCAATTCATCAAGGTACTTGTAAGCTTACCAGGGGAGTTTACTCAGGGGTAGAGTTTTGTATTAGATGGTAGCAAATTATGTTTCTTTGAATATTCTCACATTATTTTTTGTTTGCAACAAATGAAATTCGATGTTTTGCCTCCAAATGATTAACATTTGTGTGATCATACAGGCCTGCAAATGGAACTTCTTTTATTTTATGTTTATATATTTTTGTGGTGATAATTCAAAATATCAAAAAAGCTCTTTCCCCATTACCTAAAGTTTTCTCACAATTTAATGATAAAATATGGCATAGCTTCTATGTAAATCCGTATATGGTAGGGCAAAATGAAAATAAGGAAAATGAATTTGGTCCTTTATTTAGCAAAGTGAAATGGCACACATGCAATTGAAAGGTGAGAAAAATAGATTTTCACAAGAGTTCCATTCATTTTTTTTATGTTCAGCACTTCAAAACCTCTTCTTTTTCACCTGGAAACTATGACTGGAACTCTTTTGGTTGTGAGCATTTGATGGATATTCATGATGAAGCATCCATCATTAGTCAGCCATCATATACAAATTATTTTCAAGTTGCCACAACGTTGTGACCTTTGAATTTATTCTTGTGTAAGAGTGACACCAAATTTTCATACGTTTCCTTCATGATCACTGAGTATCCAACAGGGATGGAAGTATATTTATTACCATTATGCAGTGGAATAGAGCTTTAAGACTTCCGTTTGAAGAGGCAATAGTCTCCATTCATCAGGACTGTAACTCACACCAAACTCCTCTATTAGTCTTGATGGATCTATACAGCAAATCAAATCGTTTTCTTGAGGAAAATAAGATACAAATTCTTTTATGCTATTATGGTCCTAACAGAATGATGCATGAGAAGCTAAAAGATCTTTAGATTTAAGTCTGGAACCTAAAATCACTGCTGATTCCTTTTCAAGCCCTAAGTACCTCACTGGATCATTTAATTTACACTGGTTGAATAGTTGAACTTCTTCACCTTCACTGCTACTGAAATCTTCATCATCATTGCCATTTCTGATTCAGAACTCAATTATATGTCTTCAAGGTTTCTTGGTGGTGATGGAACTGCAACATCTGCTCCATGGGCAACAGGTCACAATGTAGATAAGATATTTGGATCAACAATATTTTCCCCACACTTAGAATTGTGTCCCCAGCACCTTACATGAACAAAAGTAGCTGTCATCGCTGTGATTTTTAGGCTCTCTCCATATCATTGGAATCCCAAAACAAAAGGACTTCTTTGTACATTTTGTCCATTGTCTCAGTTCTTCAATATAAATTGAGCAGGCCTTATGAGGAGCCCACTTCTTATCTTGGTCTCCTAATTTCATACCAAATTAGGTATAGTAAGATATTTGACAAATTTGGTGATGTTTCTCTGACATTTCTTAGTCATAAACTCACCACAAATATAGCAGAACTTATCTGGGATTGTTGCATATCTTCCAGGAGACATCCATTCTTCAAATGATTTAGAGCTCTGTAAGAAAAGGGTAAAGGACTATCTAAATGTCTACATAATATCATTAAAGAAGCATTTAAATGCAACATATGATACAATAAAACAAAGTATGTAGCATATATACAATGAAAAAAGGTATGAGGAAATGAGTGAAATTAAAACAAAAAGGATATCTCAACCTACACACTGTGACCTTGTAAAACGTATCTTTCTCTCTTTACTGCTAGTGTGTAACTGAAGCCACAGTGATGCAAGCATCTCTCTGTATAACTGAAGTTGTCTAAACTTTACCAGACGCTTATTTTCCAAAATTACACTTATTAGTTGTATTATTATAGTCTATTTAAATAAAGAAATTAATTGTAATAATGGTTTCAAATTTTGGCACAAAGCCTGCAACTTTGGAGCATTGGGCAAGCCAATTACATCAACCCCAGTGTTCAATTGGTACTTATTTATCAACCCCAAAAGATGAAAGGCAAAGTTGACCATGGCAGAATTTGAAATCAGAACATAAAGACGGACAAAATGCCACTAAGCATTTTGCTTAAAATGTTAATGATTCTGCCGGCTCACCACCTTAATTAATAGTAATAATATAAAAAAAAGACAATAGTCAGATGTGGGCATAGTATTAAAATGCAATGATTGATTTTGTGAAGAAACCATAGGTGAAAGGATAATTTCTTTGTAATTATTGAAATCAGCAGGTAAAAATTAATCAGTTTCATCCAATAAATATGAAACAATTTTTTGGTTGCAGACCAGTGTTATATTCATTTTTTTTTTTTTATTATCACTAACAATACATGAATATATCTGAAAATCATAGTGTGAGTTTAAAATCTATGAGAAAATACTTGAAAAAGGATAATATTGTAAGGGTGTGAAATTTGTGGAAAGATAACAATTGGGTGAACAAATTTTCTCAGTTATTGTTAAACATTCAAATCTGAGATAAGGTAGGCAAATTAAAATTGATGTAGTTAACACAAAGATAGCTGGGACTCAAAGAGAAAAGCAATCATGAAAGATAATAATTTTCTAAACCTTTTCAACCTACTAGTATGGTGAAAATAGGTGCAAGAATAATTAATGATTCTACATTAGCATTATGTATGAAGAGTTTTCATCATCTCACAGACTGTTAAATTAAGTGTGAGAAATAGATAAAGATAATGATCCAGAAGTTTTGACATGTTGAATAAATTTGCAAGGAACCTTAGCTAAATTAAAGAGAGATAATCCCTAGAAAGTTTCAGCACCTTAATTTGTAATTCTAATTAAATCATACAGAGAGCAACTGCAGATATGAGGCTATAATCTTTAGCACTTATATAAACACTGACAACAGCTATTTCTACATCTTATTGGCAAATTTATTAGAAAATAATACAGAACTATGAAATTAAGTTGTTTTAATTAGAAACAAGTTGTTAATAAGATTTTTCGAATTTGCACTGATGCAATGCAAGAACCATCATTTAATCACATGAGTTGTCTTGGAATGTCTGTCTTAAGATTTTAGAGGAATGTTTTCGATCAAGAATTTTATAGGCTTTAATTGTATGGCTCATTTAGCCTTTTACTTGTATCTTTCCTTGATGGAGTAAGCAATTTGGAAAAATGACAAGTTAAAATAAATATGTGATTATATGCTACCTTAGTATATTTTTGACACTTCACTGGTTAGTAATTTTGAGGAAATTACATAGAAGTCTGTCCCATTAACCAACGCTATTGAAGCATGGTATTTCAAGGCTGGTTTGATTTCTACAGCATTAGAAAACTTCAAAGGTCTTCAGAAAGCAGAAAAGAAACCATCATTAACAACCTGAGTCTGTCATTTCTATTTTGGCCTAAATATGTAATGCTATGTTACTCATTTTATAAATACTAAATTTAACAACTGTTATTTACAGATAGATAAAATATTCTCAGATGAGCCAACATCAAATTACTTTAAATTCATTTAAACTAGTTTACATTAATGGTGATATTAATGAAATCTAAAACTTACCAGGAAAACTATTTATGCCTCATTGACGTAATGGCAATGTTTATCTCTTTACACTCTAAACAACAGATGGGTATAAGGCAAGAAAAATCTGTAGTACTAATATGATGAGGTTTTCAATATCAATATATATCATCATAAAGCACTTAGTGTATAAAGTAATAAAAATAATTGTCTGGCAGAGATATCTTAAAGACTCTGGTAAAGGCAAATTTGTTGTTTTTGATGTCACTAAAGTCTTTGACCATATCCACTATGATGATTGTCAGGCCAAGTTGTCTTTTAATGGATTTCACCTATTTCTTACTCATCTTCAATAAAATTGATTCTCCATCAATCAGTTCTATCTTAGCATATGTTGACAAAAACTCACTCTTTCCACTCACTCAGTCCCATCTTAGTCTATTTCAAGATTTGGTTTTATGTCATTCATGCTCAGCCTAGACATATTACACTGGCACCAGATAACTGCATGAATAAAACTCCTAAAAACATTATTTAATACGAAGATGAAAAATCAGTCTCAAAGTTGACAAGCAGAATCAACACTTAGAAACTTACATTCCACAAGTAAAAAAAAAGAAAAACAAATCTACAAAACTTTCTATTTTTGAACATTAAACATCTGAAATGTTCATGTAAAGTTGTAGAATCTCTGATGATCATTTATAGTGCTTACACATATATACATTAACCAACATTACATTCAAAATATCAGTTTCCTCTTCAGTGTTAATTCAAAATTTCAACTCTAAGCTCTTACTGATTCATTATAATAGATGTCTTGCATTAGAGATACACATTACCTCTTGTCAGGAATGGTAAATCAGCAGTTATTTCTACATTCCCAAGTATTTCACACTTATCTTCACTCATTATCATATTATAACCATTTTCTTACCAACACTCTGTTCTCCATTTCTTCTAGTGTTTTCACAGAGGACACTTCTCATCTTAATTTGTCAACTGCACTTTGCATCTCAGCTGTAAAAAGTAATAGAAGTATTCAAAGGATGCTTGGTTAAAAAATATCAGGTTAAACTAGGAAAATGCTTCAAAGGGTTTAGCTGATCAAATCAACCCCAGTGCTTATTTTAAACTTGGTACTTATTATATCAGTCTTTTGTTGAGCTAATAATGGAAACATAAACACTCCACCACTTGTCAAGTGATGAGAGACATACACAAAGATGCTCACACACACACACACATACACACGCACAACAGGCTGCCACACTGTCTACGTCTAGCAAATTCAATCACAAGGCATTGGTCAGGCTACATACAAAGTAAGAGTTGCTTGCCCAAGTTACTGGGCAGTGGATCTGATCTCAAAACCGCATTGTTGTTAAGCAATCTTCTTAACCACACAGCTATGCCTGCACCTATAAAGCTGTATACCTTATTTATATTATTATTTGCCATAGGAACAAATATGACAGCCATGTGGCAGTGACAGTGTGGAGTGTGAGGGTGCAGATTGTATAGGGGCAGCCACTTTGGTAAGGAAAGGAATAAACATGTTGAATGTATATTGCAGCTAAAAAATGTGCTGTCATTTGGTTACCTCAAATGGTGGCCAAAATTTGTGCTATGTCATTAACATGTGGAGGAAAAGTTTATTTTGGAACCTCATGGTTCTTGGCTTGATTCTACATCATGGCATTTAGGGTATGCTGTCTGAGTCAAATTTGGTGAATAGAAATGCAGGCAAAAAGCTGGCAGATGTTTATTTAAATGTGTAGGGAGGAAATGATTAAACCTTATCAGCACAGCAAACAAAAATACCCACCTGACGGCAGTGATTATGATGATGACGACGACGACGACGACGATGATGGTGGTGGTGGTGGTGGTGGTGATGGTTTTTATGATAATTCATTCAATTATCCATTTCAGAGAAGTTCTCAATATTACATAGCATACCAGACATGCATGGTCTAGCTACTTCATTCTATTCAAACTAATTTCTTATTTCATTTCTAAATTATTGTATAAGACCTTGAAAGTTTTCTTGGCAATTAATAGAAGATGGAATTTCTTTTTAATCCATTGATTTCTTTCTTGCACCTTTCAGAGAACAGAATTAACATAATAAAACCTTCTTTCGACAATCTTTCAAGGATTTATCTCAGATCTTCTGCAAAGATATCCACCAACATATTTATCAAGATTTTGCTTCATTGGCTAACATGCTCTGACAGGTCTTAATACCATACGCTTTATCTCGCTACCAATCACCTGCTTTAGCTTCATTTGTCCGTCACATTTCTAAAATTCTCATCAACCAGCCCCGGACTGTCCTTGCACACCTAAACCTAAGTGAGTGTTTGTCCTGAAGGTTTAACATTAATTTATATGTGGTTTAATACAGCTCATATAAACTTCTCATATTAGTAAATATTAAAGAAAATATAAGTGGTTAAGTTAATACAAGAGACTGTATGGATAAATCATATCATTTTATCCTGTGTAATGTCTTGTTTGATATGTCACAATCCTGAGTTCAAATCCACCTTAACTCACCTCAGATTTAGTTTTGGGAGGCAGGATTAAAGCACTGCGAAGGGGATTTTGGTGTTTGAATAGTAAGCTGAAGAACAGTTAAATCTCAAATTTGAACAGCTATTCTATTTTGCTTAAATACAAAGCTCATTACTATAAACTTTACTGAATATATATATATATCAACACCACTTTTAATTACTGATAGGCTGGATCACAAACTAACATAGGAGCTTCTACATGGTCATTTAACCAGGAAAAAATAGCAGTTAAATTCCTCTCAGATCATTGCTGGATTAAAAGCCCATGACCAAACCTTCTAAAACCACATTATCTATTACACCACTTCTCTAGTTTAGCACCAGGTCAATTGAGTGGACCTATGATTATAAACCTACTCCATTAGCTATTCTATATAGCGCATCAAGAAGTAAATTGTATAGTAGATTATGTCTCCTCACTGAAGAAATCTAATAAGGCTGAAACATTGCACCTAGTGATACACTGATATTCTGAGCAAGATCTTGTGTTCTTAACATAAGTCTGTTTTGAGATGTCACTCTGAAACAAAATATTTCAGCCAGTGTTATTCCACATTTATATGAGGTGCAGTCCAAAAGTTTAGAGACTTTTTATAGGAGAGGCAGTTATAACTCTCCCAGATTATTGTAATTCTACTATATCATTATTATACATCTAATAAGCTGACTTGCCATCTCCTGTTGTTCTAGATTGAAGAAGATGGCTGTAACACTGCTTGTCACAGCTGACTAGCTTACAAAATGCATTAAGGACATTTAGAGGACCACTATGCAATACAGCTTTGTATTAAACTGGGCAAAAATATTAAAGAAACTTATGAAATGCTCCAGTCTGTTTATGGATTTACTTTTTCACTGCTACAATAAGTTCATGGACGGTAGAGAGGAGGTGAGAGATGATGAGAAGTGAGGGAAGGAAGAGGATAAAAGAGCATCAGAGCTAGTTGGGAAAATTCTCAAATTTCTGTATGAAGATCATGTGTCTATAAAGACAATAAGCATACCATTTGGAGTTGGAGTGGTAACTGTATACAGTATTATTCATGAAGATCTAAACATGTACAAAATTCGTGAAAAGTTTTTTCCCAGGGAGCTCTGTGACAAACATCCTGATAGCCAATCACTTGACAGAGATGCACATCAAAACTGACCTTCACACTCCCTACAGTCCAGACATTGTTCCCTGTGACTTTCGGTCACTGCAAGACTGTTGTTTTGAAGATGAAGGAGGCTGTGACAAGGCCTCGGGCACTTTCACTCGAGAGGACTTCCATAGGGCCTTCATGAAGGAAGTGATCTTACTTTGAAAGAGATTAGCATTATGCACCTCTTTGAAATTAATAAGTGTTTCTTCTGAAAAATTCTGGAATGCACCTTGTATATATATATATATATATATATATATATATATATATATATTATAAATATTACTCACAATGCTATTTTAATCATATCTATGATAACATATGGCTTTTATAGAAAGTGTATGTACCGGAGACAAGCATACTCACTGTTCTCCCTCCCTTAAAAAATAGGAATTTCTTCAAATGTAAAGAATCATTATTAGCAAAATATAAAAAACAATAATTTTACATCACTATCAACTAAGTCTATTGAAATAGCAAAAAGTTGTGAAAATATATTAAAGATAAGTAATGAAAATTACATCAGTTTTAACTATCGCAATCAAGTAATTGTAGTAAAATATTTATAGCAAAGTGAAAGTATCACCACTATATTTATAACCGTCAACTTTGATGATAGTGATTATGAGCGGAATGCCATCTGATAATAGATAAATAAATAAATATATATATATTCGCACCTTCACATTCAGCCCTGTCCATAAAAAGAGGCAGATAGATAAATAGATAAGTATATGTATGTGTGTGTGTATGTATTTATA
>NC_068990.1:57230258-57236204 GCF_001194135.2 Octopus bimaculoides | reverse complement strand
TATATATATATATATATATTTACATATGTGAGTGTGTGTGTGTTTATGTACCTCTCTCTCTCATATATATATGTGTGGGGATGTGGAGGGTATTCAGAAAGAAAGAAAGAAAGAAAGAAAGATCCCTCTTGGTCTAAGATGAACCATTTTCTATCACCTAAAGAGTTAATGGTTTGGAAAATTCCAATCTTTTAAGCGCTATAGAACCAATAATTGAAATTATTTTTATTTGTTTATTTTATGATAGTTTGAGAGTATCATACAGGTAAACAGAAAATATCTCTTAATCAACTCATAAAATACTCTAGAAGTTAATGGAAAATAGTCTTGATGCAGTTCCTAATGAATAAAAATCATTTTGATCATTTATCTGTATGAAGAACCAACTCCAGTCTGTGTTTTATTTTTATTGACAAACATTTAATTATCCCTGAAAGAGTCTATATGGAACTAACAGCGATTGACAGATATATCAAAAATTGTTGTAGAGAAGCTCTTAGCTAAAATTAGTACATTATGCATACATACAAGACATGTGTAGAAAACATACACAACACACATGCATACTGCAAAATATACATCACACACACACACACATACATAAAAGCACTTCATATCCTACTCAGAATGCAATTGAAATGACTACACAACACATGAAATTCGACCATTACATTTAAAATACTTCATTAGAGAAATTAACACTTGGTGGTAGGCTAAATCGACCCCCTAATTTAACACTATCACCTGACTCTTGGGTGGCTTTTGTGTAGGGGTCTCTATTGCAAATGTTTGTGAAAAGTCTCTGGTTTGAGAATAACTGCCACCCTTTTCTACTAGTTACAGAAAGCCTAAAAAATTAAAAGAATGCTGGTCCCACCATTCTTTCCATAACTGAACAATAAAACAAAAACGTTGTTGCTACTGTTGTTGATTTTGATGCTGTTGTTATTGTTCAACCATATGTGAACCCTGCTCAATTACAGCTACAAACAAATGTTCTGCCTATTATTGAGTTACATATGCAGGATTACATTATTTATCTTTTACATGCTTCAGTCTGTGGGCATGCTGAGGCAACAGCCTGAAGAATTTTATTTGAACAAATTGACCCCAGTATTGACTTTTGCAAAGGCTGGTACTTATTCTATCTGTTTCTTTTGTCAAACTACTAAGTTATGGGGATGCAAACACACCAAGCATTGGTGGTGGACAAACAAAGACACACACACACACACACACATACACTCATTTATATGCATATACAATGGGCTTTGTTCAGTTTCCATCTACCAAATCCATCCACAAGATTTTGATCAGCCTGAAGCTATAGTTGAAGACACCAGCCCAAAGTGCCATGCAGTGGGACTGAACCTGGAACTATGTACTCAGGAAGCAAACTTCTTACCATACAGCCATGCCTCAATACATTTGTTTTTAAAAAGACTATAAGATTTGATTTGATGCAAGTTGAGTTGCTATTTCTGCAAGGTTTAGATATTATAGAGGATCCCACTTTGGCTCATGAAATTAAAAAATAAATATTTTTTGCAATACAATTCATAAGGAGGTTTGAAATTTGATGGCTGAAGCTAAAAGAGGTGGAATAATGCTGGTAACCTTTATCAGCAGTGCCAAATTGGATGAAATAGATGCCATTTAGCATTCAGATTACTCTGTTAAATGTAATGCTTATTTATTGACATTTAAAAAAAATTAATTCTGTATTATCTTGTAGCCTTAGGATTTCAAAGATGTGATTGTTTATATCTTGAATGACATTGCAGTGTAGATGTAAAAATCTGAATTTGTGCCAGTTTGAACTTAAAACAGGTAGAATATTTTGGCTGAACATGGCTAAATGCTAAAGAGTTAACTGAATTTCTGTAGTTGGATTCTCCTGGGAAAGTATCTGCTGAGTTAAGAATGGCAATCGAAAGGATTGTGGATCTAAGCAACATGAATTAAACAAAGGGTTGAGTTAAGGATTTATGGAGTGAGACTCAGTTGAGATAACAAAAGGAGAAGCGATGGATGTTTTGAGTGTAATTAGGTGGATGTTTATGCTAATTTAGAGAAGGGAGTAAGGCAGCAAGCTGGCAGAACAATTAGTATGCTGATCAAAATGCTTAGCAGCATTTTGTTCTTCTTTATGTTCAAATTCTGCTGAGGTTGATTTTGCTTCCTTTTGGAGTCAATAAAGTCAGAACCAGTTAATTTCTGGGGGTCAATGTTATCAACTTACCTCTCCCTCAAATTGCCGATCCTGTACCAAAATAGAAATAATTATGGATCTAGGTAAGACAAATTAAACAAAGGGTTGAGCTGAGGATTTATAGAAAGAGACTCAGTTGAGATAGAGAGAGGAGAAGAGTGATTGTGTGGATGTGTATGCTAATTTAGTGAAGCATGTAAGGTAGCAAGCTGGCAGAATCGTCAGCATGCTAGGCAAAATGCTTTGTGGCATTTCATCCATTTTTACATTCTGAGTTCAAATTCTGCTGAGGTCAACTTTACCTTTCATCCTATCAGGGCCAATAGAATAAGTAACTGCTGATTTCTGGGGAGAATGGGGTTGATGTAATCAACTTACCCTTCCCCTGAAATTGCTGGTGCTGTACCAACATTTGAAACCGGTTTAGAGAGGCAAGTGCTGTTGTATAGCAGAGTGCTTTTGTGAGCAAAGGTGTTGTAGTAAGATAGCAAGCAGCACTCAAATGTGGATTGAATTTGAAATTTGCAAGAGTCTATCAATTGACCACGACTAATGCTGAAATAGTTTAGTTTAGTGATACAAGAGAATTCATTGTGATTACTTTTTAGGTTTAGTTATTAAAAAAGCAAGCTTTGTCTTCCGTCCTTCTTAAGTGAATGAAATAAATCCAGCATGGATGTTAACTCAATCAGTAACCATAGCCTACTACATAGTTGTGGTCTTACTGCTCTCTTAAAAATCATACAGGATCTGGGAGAGAAATTTGATGGTTTTTAAAATTGAAGCTCTTTGATTGACGCAGCTTGGGTGGGGAAAACATACACAGTGGTGTTGAGTAGCACACATGATACTATTTCAGTGGCTATGAAGTAGTGGAATGTGCAACATTGGGCTGGTGTGATCCAAATGTTTTTGAAAGAGTTGATTCAGCTATTCAGATGCAGTGAAATTTTTTTCCATTTTGAAGTGGGCTATCAAGAAAAGGTATTTGAACTGAACACAGAATTCTTATGAAAAGAGAACAAGAAATCTGCACACTGTCTAAATATCAGAGAATATTGAAACCCATTGGTGAGTTGTGGTGAACAGTCTCTTATTGTCCTGCATCAACGTATAGGCCTGCACTGGGCATTTATTTCAGATCATAATATGTGAAAAATATAGCCCCTTGATTTAAATTTATTTTTACAAGATTCTAATCGTGCAATGAATAAATCAACAAGATTGGAAAAGCTGGAAAGAATTTGCACAAAACATGTTCATAATTTAGAAAGAGGACACAGTTTTTCTCAAAAGGGAAAAAAACACATTTCTGCCCGGTTGTATAGATAAACAAAACTTTCCCTATCAGTTGGATAACAATCCACAGCAACCTCATGAGTGTCTTCTACATTGTGAACATATAATAGCATGTTGCTCTGAGGAAAACTTTGCTGTGATAGGCCCAGATTCCTTTGAAGAAAGTGGGCATGCAGTAACAATGATTTCTTGATCACTATCTGCTCCATGCTATGTAATTTAGTATTCTCAGAATTGAACACATGCAGTATTAATACATCATGGCATATATGAGTTCAGTGAGACAGCTGAAGCTTCCATAGACATTCTTTAAAAAATATTTGCTAACCATGTAATTTCCCAAACTGGTGATATGCCATGCGTTCTTTAATCTCCTGATCTGTGACAATCTTGCAGAGAATTGGGCAGTCAGTAAGGCAACATTCTACATGTACACAGTGTGTGAGCTCCGTCAAGCCTTACCTTTGGATGTTTGGGGAGTGTCCAATCAGAGGACCCACACAATAAGCTTCATTTCACAGAAGCATGGAAGAAACTTCTGTTAAGGACTTTAGCTGATGATGATGAGCTGGCAGATTTGCCAGCACACCAGATAAAATGCTTAATGGCATTTCATCCATTTTTACATTCTGAGTCCCAAA
The DNA here is from genome assembly GCF_001194135.2 of Octopus bimaculoides. Lineage (NCBI taxonomy): Eukaryota > Metazoa > Mollusca > Cephalopoda > Octopoda > Octopodidae > Octopus > Octopus bimaculoides. The sequence goes on along the minus strand of NC_068990.1, from coordinate 57,232,052 downwards.
TCTGCCAAAGTCAATTTTGCTTTTCATCCTTGCAGGGTTGATAAAATAAGTAACAGTTAAGCAATGGGGCTAAAGTAATTGACAAGCCCCTTCCCACCAAATTTCAGGCCTTCTGCCTGTAGTGGAAGAGACTAGCTTATGATAACTTCCATATGACACTCAGGGCATCAAGAACTGTCCATGCTTTTGCGAGATGAATTTTTACATCCTACTCTGGTAGGATAAGTTTCATATAATTCTATTACTGAGCTGCTAGAAATAGATACCAGACCATCTGGCAATGTTATCTGTGCTAAGGCTTGCCTTAGAAATTACTGAAAGGGTTTTCCTGTGTATTTTAAATGGACCTTTAATTTTACACAATTTTATTCACTGATCCTTTAGGAATAAACACTAAATTGTCTGGCAATGTTTGCTCTCATTTGTTGAATTTCTAGAAACATGTTTTCTTAATAGAGACCCATAATAATCCACTCGAAGGCATGAGAGATTTACAGTTTTTTACATTGGCACCTACTTAGAGTAAAGTAGACTTAAGAGTCTTGAATAAGGATACAATACATAACCAATGATGTTATAAGAACATTGGACCTTTCAGTTACCAGTTCAGCATACTATCAACTTAAGTAGTTGCGCCTCTTTAAATAGACAGATCAAGAAAGGAGAAGAGAGAGAGAGAGAGACAGAGACAGAGACAAACAGACAGACAGACAGATGGAAGCAGAGAGAGACAAAAAGTCAGAAAAGTAAGGAGAAGGGAGTTGAGAATAAGACAGAGATAGAGAAAAGGAAAGAGAGGATATATTTGTATATGTGTGAATGAGTGTGTGTGTGTATGAGAATGTCTATGCCTGATTGCATGTGTGTATCTAATCTGAGTAGTTTACTTTGGTCTTTGTCGTTGTCGTAGTTAACATTGTTGCAATTAATGTTGTTGTTGCGATTAATGTTGCTGCTGCTGCTGCTGGATAAATTGAATGAAGGATGCTTAAGAGAAAGGATAAAAATAAGCAAGTTCATTAAAAGAGCATAAGAATATATTTATGGCAACCTATTATTTCTGCCCCCCCCCACTTTCCATTAACATGTGGGACCCAGTGGTCAGTTATGGTGTGTTGGATAATACTGCTTAGTGTTCTTAGTCTTCTCCCCTTTGTTTACTAAAGCTCCTTTCACCACCCTGTTCCATTCCTTGCCCACCCTTCTTCATTCACCTCCACCACCACAACCACCAACACCAACATCAACAGCAAATAACAACAACCTCTACTCTAAAACTGCTCTCGCTTCCTCTCCCACCGTCAGCACCAGCCAACTTCCCCATTATAATCTTTCCTGCTCTGACAACCATTTTCTATTGAATTGACTTTCATAATTACATTCTACTCAAGAAACTAATTCCTATTTTGAGTCAGTTGGTATTTAGTACTGTCAGATTGGTATCTGTCAAAATAGAGTCTGCAGTTTCAAACTCTCCTCTGGGATCATGCCCGATGAACCTTAGTCAGTTTCCATAGGTACCGTTATATAGTAGTATTGTTGTGTTTGTATTATTCACTAAGTCTTATATCAAAGTGGAAGGGAACAGGGGTGGTGTGTTGAGGATAGTAGACTTATTTGGAACTGGAATAGTGTGCATATGCGAGTATAGATTAAGGCATGTATGCGTTTGTGCATATAGATTTATATGTAAGTACATATATATGTATGTGTGTATCGTTGTATTTATTTTTGTGTGTATGTATTAATATAGGTATGTATGCATATATATATATATATATATATATATATATA
>NC_068990.1:57228888-57229712 GCF_001194135.2 Octopus bimaculoides | reverse complement strand
CATCCTGTCACCTCTCACCATCACTCCGTCTTTAAACATACATATCAGAAGAAAGAAAAAGGGGGCACGATTGAATGGGTGGGTTTTGGAGTGTTATGGGTCGGTGTAGGGGTTGGTGTTGGTGTTGGGGTTTGGATTGGTTTGGTTTGGTTTGGTTTCACTTTTCCTTGGAATGAGAGCGGGTGGGTTAGATCGGGATGTGGTGGGGGTGAGAAAGGGAGAAGAAGGGAAGGGAAACAAGGGACGGGTTGGAAGGGAGAGATGATAGTAAAGAGGTCCTGGGAACTTATGACCCAATGCAATGACCATGAAGGAAATCTTGACCTTATGCCATAAAACAAAAGCAGGCTGGACATAAGAGATAGTGACGGCTGAATTCTTTCCCAAAGTGTGGCCAGCAGAGCATACTGACAGAACGGCAGCTGGGAAATGGGTGGGTGGAGGAGGAACATCAATGTCATTATCATCATAATCAACATTGGTGGCCACAGCAGTGGCAGGCAGAAGAATCCTGGAATGAGCATGTCAACTGCCTTGTTAGGATAGCTGAGATAGAAAGTGTATAGGATGAGAGTGAGAGGGGGAGGAGACTGGAGTGAGAGAAAGATTGCGAGAGAGAGGGGGAGAGAGGATGAGAGTGAGTGGGAGAAAGAGGAAGAGGTGGGAGAGAAGGGAGAAAGAGATTCAGAAGTGAAACAGTAGAGTGATAAAGAAGATGGAGCAGTAGAGAATTTGAGAAGTGAAAGAGAGAGAGAGAGAGAAAGACAGAAAAGGCGAGAGAGAGAGAGAGAAAGACAGAAAAGGCGAGAGAGAGAGAGAGAGAG
>NC_068990.1:57228391-57228878 GCF_001194135.2 Octopus bimaculoides | reverse complement strand
GAGAGAGAGAGAGAAAGACAGAAAAGGCGAGAGAGAGAGAGAGAGAGAAAAAAAGTGGAGGGTGAGAAAGAGAGATAGATTGAGTAATGGGAGAATTATTGGTATGACTGTGGAGTAAATGAGGAGAAAAAAGAGAGACTGGTAAAGAAAGAGTATGGGAGTAAGTGAGAAAGAAAAGAGAAAGAACGAAAGAGAAATAAAAATAGGGCAAGTGTGTATTAGAGAGAGAGAGAGAGAGAGAGAGAGAGAGAGAGATAGAGAGAATGAGGAGTAAGTGATATAGAAGATGTGAAGGTTGCAAGATTGAGAAGTAAGAAAGAAGAAAAGAGAGAGAGGGAGGAGTGAGATGGAGTAGAGAGAAACGGGGGTAGAGAGAGAGAGAAAGAGAGAGAGAAGGGGGGAAATAGTTAAGGAAGAATTGAAATAAAGTGATTAGAGTTTGCAAGAAAGTGGGTAAATGAGAGAAGGAGATGGATTGAGGAGTTTG
>NC_068990.1:57224488-57228199 GCF_001194135.2 Octopus bimaculoides | reverse complement strand
TATATATATATATATATATATATGTATGTATGTATGTATATGTATATGTATGTATATGAATAAATGAAACAGAAGAGAGATGATGGAGAGACAGATGGGACAGAATGTGATGGGGGAAAAGTAGAATTTGATGAAAATATGCAGATGATGATGAGGTAATGAGTGTTGATGAAGAGGAGGGGCAATGAAAGTGTTGCTATGTATCATAAAATTGAAGAGGGGTAGGTAGAGATGCTGAAGAAGGGAATATAGAGGGTGGTTTTACAAAAGCAAAGTGAGAGTGGGAGGAAAGTTTAAGCTATGGAAATAAAGTTCGGTGGGATGAGAGAAAATTGATAGCGAGGGGAAGAAGCGTGGGGGGGGATATGAGTGATTGAGGGGAGGTATACAAACAGAGGCAAAGGGGGGGATGACGTTGTGAAAGTGAGTGTGAAAGTGGATGGGGTGGAGTATTGTGTAGGAGAGTAAAGTGGTGTCGGTATAAGAAGAGTAGAGATTGAAAAGGGGAAGCGAGGGAGGTATGTAAAGTTTGGAGTAGAAGGAGGAGTTAGGTGCAGTGTGGAAGTAAAATTGTGCAATGCAAATTAAAGGTGTTGGAAAGAGGATAGAAGCTAGAAGTGGTGGAAGATGTGAGAACATGAAAGTGAAAGTAGGAGGGGGATGGATAAAAGGTAGATGGCAAGGAGGAGGAGGACGAGGAGGAGGAGGACGAGGAGGAGGAGGACGAGGAGAAGGATAAGTAAAGAATAAAGAGTGAGTAAGTGAGAAGGAAAAGGATAAGCAGTAATGAATATGAAGAGAGAGAAAAAGAGGTGCATTAAACTTGAGATTTGCAACTGTGGTGGAGGTGGAGAATTAGTAGAGTGCAGGTATTGATGTTAGTGGGAGGGATTAGTGAACAGTAAAGATAGAAGCTGTGAGGAATGTGTAAGGGATGGGGCAGAGAACAGGTATGCTGGGAATGAAAGGTGGACAGTGGAAGTGCTTAGCAAAAACAAAAAAGGATAATTAATGAATTTACTAGTGCTTGACTGAGCATTTGAAATGATGTTCACATCATTAGCTTCCAGCTTCCTGCAAGATGTAATTTAAATATTCACATAGTCAAGCCTCTCAGTGAACTGGAGTTTGCTAGTTTCCTATCTAATACACTTACATGGCTTCCCAAAAGCCATTCTAAATATAAATCCAGATAATTAAACCAAACTTCTGAATGTTTAAAAAGGTAGAGAAAGTGAAGTGTGAAATAGTCTGGTGTATATGTTCTAAGACAACTGATTAATGGGTCTTGAGTTCAAATCTACAGCAGGTGTATTATCAGGCTTCTTGACAGGGTTCTCAATCCAGCATTGCTATAGTTTATCCAGCTTTAGAAAAATTAATTGTAGTAAAGCTTGGAGAAGTTTTCTATAATAGACTAGTAACCTATCCTAGCAAAAAGTAGTATGTGAGGAAAGCACTCTTAGTTCTGTTTATTGTAAGTCCCTTCATCTCATGCATTTCTCTTCATTTAGTAACTTACTCTGGGGAAAATGTATTATATTAACCAAGAAAATGGTGAGAAAAAACTACAATGTGATTTTAAATATTGTAGCATTATGTCATAGAATTCTATGTATTTCTGCAATTGTTTGTTGAAATGACAAACAGATTCTATGTTTGTTGAATGCTGCAACACACAACAAATTTAGAGTATATTTAAACCAGACTTGTGAAACAGCTTGTAAAAAACTACAGTGGAAATGTTTTAAAGTAATAAATAAAGAACAACAAAGAAATCAGGCAAAACTTCAATATGTTACAAAATCTATTGATATTTCATTGTAGGTCTTTTTATTCTTTTCCACAAATAATACTGGTCTCAGCAGGTCCTTATAACTACTCCTGGGAGTTCAAATTTTAGGGGTCCACAAACAAAATAGTAAAATAGTAGTTTAAGGGTTCATGTAAAGGAATTTTGCTTTTATATATATTTATTGGAAGAAACAGCAAGATTTCTTTATCTTATTTAATTTAACATGTTTCCAGCCACTGAAACATGTTCTTACTTGTAAGTGTAGAAAAAAATTGAATGTAAATCTATAAAGAAATACGAATAAGGTAAACAGATTACAGCAAAGATTAGCCATTGATGCATAAGGACTCAAGAAATACTTAGAGATAAGATAAATATTCCGACCTTAGTAGGTAAATAGATATCTGGGAAATGATCCACTGAAAATGATGATGATGATGAAGGTGGCAGTGGCAGAGGCAGTGGTAGCAGCCCTTTCTATTATAGGCACAAGGCTTGAAATTTTTTTTTGGGGGGGGGGGATTTGTTGATTACATCGACTCCAGTGCACAGCTGGTACTTATTTCATTAACATTCAAAGGATAAAAGGCAAAGTCAATCTCAGCAGTATTCAAACTCAGAATGTAAAAATGGATGAAATACCACTAAACATTTTGCCCAATGGGCTAATGATTTTGCTTGCTCACCACCTTAATAACAATAATAATAATCATAATAATAATTCATTCTTTTATTAGCCACAAGGCCCCACATACAAAAACATTAAATGACATAAAAGACAAAAACAGGATGATAGTGTGTAAACAATATAATAAAAAAATTGAACAAATTGAAACTCCTAATAGTGGAGCCACTTTAAGGTCCTCATGGAAAACCCCACAAAATCTATGGGTGCCTGAACAACAGGGTAAGAGCCCTTCTCCGTTGATTCCCCTTTTATAAGTGCATGCTCAGAATTGGTCCTTTCATACTGGCCATTCTTCCAACATTCACCCTTCAACAAACTTGCCATAAGGCAACACTTCCCTCTTCACCCTAAACTCCCTTTTCAAGTGAAACTTGAAAAAGTTGATGAGGGTTTGGTCAAAAAGGCAAGTGTCTGTTTTTAGCCCTTTGAAACAGGTCCACTATACAACCTCTTTTGCTACTAAACAAATAGAAAATTGCCTGCCCCTCCCAGCCAAAAGAGGGCACCGGGGCAACCTTCACAATGGATTCAGCTGATAGCCGGATCCGTCCTACACATGACAGCAGGTGTTCAACATAAGCCCACAGGTCAGCAATACTCAGGCACTGGACTAGAGTGTGCAGAACGGTTTCATCGTTCTGAGTGCACCTGTAAAGTTTATCCCATACAGGCAGCGCTCCTCGGTAGCACTGCCAGGCAAGGGATTTCTGGAAGTTATCCATAGGCCCAGGCCTGAAACAGACTGGTTAGCTGATCTTCATCGATAATAATAATAATAATAATAATAATGATAATAATAATAATAATAATATTTCTGCAAAAGTTTCCAATTGTTTTTTTTTGTTTTATCCTTCACTTCAAAATGGAATTTTATATTGGAGTATGTATATGTATATAGTTCAAAGCAGTTATTTATCTGTAGCTATTTCTCACAATATAATTCTTTCTGTTGGTTTAGATAAAGCATTTCATGAGTAACAAGACAAAATCTTGAATTCCTGTTTGTTAAATAGTGAAGTAAAAACTGAAATAAAATTCTTGACAAGTCTTTCTACCACATTTGAACCTTGTGAAGGAATTAGAGATTTTGGGTAAAAGTCTTGACTGTTTTAGAATTCAAATTCTTCATCATGATCCTCGCTATTACCTTCCAAAGCATACCCAGATGAAGTCATTTTCTTAGCTTGCTCACCAGTACACGTTAATTTCTTCCGTTTTTTTTTTTTTT
>NC_068990.1:57213778-57220623 GCF_001194135.2 Octopus bimaculoides | reverse complement strand
ATATATAATGTATTTATTTGTGCTAGTGTTTTGAGAGAGAAGTTAGGCATAAGAGAAATTGGTTGCCAGGTGCAAGAGAGAAGACTGTGCTGGTTTGGTCATGTGATGTGGATGGATGCCAACAGCTCCATAAAGAAGTGCTGATCTCTCAAAGTGGATGGAACACATGGAAGTCAGACACCCAGGAAGACATGGAATGAAGTACTATAGGGCGACCTCAGGATGCTGAAACTCTCAGGTGAGATGACAAAGGACTGAGATGCCTGGCACCTTGCTGTACTCAAGAAGACTTGTACTCCACACCAGAAGTGTTAAAACCAGTCCTTCTGGTGGTGTAAAGCACTTGTAGTGGTGTCACATAAAAGTGCCCCTACAGTGTCATGTAAAAACACCTGTGTAGTGCCACATAAAAGCACCCATGTGGTGCTATGTAAAAGTGCCTGTGTGTTGCCACATAAAAGCACCCAGTACACTCTGGCATTAGGAAGGTCATCCAGCTATAGAAACCATGCCAAATCAAACTGGAGTCTGGTGTAGCTCCCCAGATTGCAAGCACTGGTCAAACTGTCTGACCCATGCCAGCATGGACAATGGACGTTAAATGATGGTGGTGGTGGTGGTGGTCTTGATGATGATGATGATGAGGAGGAGGATATATATTTCTAATGTAATGTATGGCTTCATAGAATCATGTGGCTATCGCAGAAACTCCCTCTAAAGGATTGGCTATTAGACCACATGGCAATCCAGTACAGAGGAGTATAATGGATAAGTTCTTTGCAGCTGAAATCCAGAAGATCAGATCAATGATATTATTTCAAGAGAAGTACATGAAATCATAAAAAAATCAGGAGGTATGAGAGGTGAATATATCTATTCCATCACTTGACATCCTTAGGATTATGCCTGTTTCATAGCTTTCTTCATCTAATTATAATTTTAGTATACAATAATAACAATGTGTATAATGATAATAATAATAATAATAATAATAATGAAGAAGATGATTGATGATGATGAAGATGATTTCATTTATTTGCCACAAGGGGATAATACAAAGACAGACATAAAGTGTTAGGGTTTACATATAATGAAATGATAAAAATAATATAAAAGAAGGAAAGAAATTAATTATACAGTAATCCTTTGCCATATCGCAGTTCATCTATCACACCCTCAGTACATCAGGGTTCACCTATTGTGCATTCAGTACATTGCAGATTTTTCTGGCTAAAATATGTAAATTTATTTTGTGGACTCCTCAGTACATCCAGGTTTCTGTGGCCAATAGGTATTTATATTTTCTTTAGATTTTAATTATTTCTGTGTGAGGTTTTGGAATGTAACACTCGCGATAGTCAAGGGATTACTGTAGATGATATACACTGAAAAAGAAGGGACATATGCATAGCATACAAAGGTTAAAAAAATAAGTGGTGGAGAGGATGATAGGGAGGTAGTCTTCTTAATACAGGAAGACCTCTGGGGATAACTAAGGAACCTCACTGTCTAAGATTTCCCTGAAACCTCAAGAGCAAGTGTCCTCTCCAATTCCTCCCTTCCAACTCACAGGTCTACACTCAGAGAAGTACCATCCACTCTTGCCATTTTCACAACTTTCACCCACCTTTCAATAAACTCACTCAAGGATAGCACTTCCCTCTCCATTCTCAATTTCCTTTTCAAGTGAAACTTGTAGAAGTCAATGAGAGCTCTACCAAAGAGGAATGTATTTGTTCTCATGTTTTTCAGCCTTATTCACCAAACAACCTCTATTGCCACTGCCACCAGGCAAAGGAAAACTACCTTGCCTGCCTGATTGTAGGAGGGCGGCAGTACTATCATCACTATAGACTCAGCTGATAGACAGATCCTTCCCACACATGATAGCAGCTGTTGAACATAACACCACAAGTCAGCAATGCCTGGACACTGAATGAGGGCATGCAGAACGGTTTCATCATTCTGCACACACCTCGGACAAGCCTGCCTGACAGCACATCCATACCTGTGGAGTTTATCTCGAACTGGCAGCACCCTCTGGTAGCACTGCCAGGCCAAGGCCATCTGGAAATTATCCATGATAGTTCCCAACCAGAAAAGACTAGCCAGTTCGTTTTTGTCAGCACCCAGAATCTCCCTGAGAATGTTGTCGCATTTGCAACCACTAATTTTCTATAAATTTCTAAAGTGGAACATCCACCAATCCCACTGCCTGGCTATTAAGGGCTGTGAGTGCCTAACAAGTAATATTAACAATAAAAATAATAATAATAATAATAATAAATAAAATGCCCTGATGTAGTGACTCTCATGGCTTCTAATCTTAATTGATTGGAAGTGTTATCATGTACATTGTTTTGTTTTGGTATAAAAGATGGGGTACAGCAAATATTCTGCTCAATACCACAGATTTGCTTGTCAGTTGCTTGACCTTAACCATTTGAGCATGTCCCTTAGTGGCTGATGATATGTGTATCTCTGATCATGTGCAGAAGTAGTGGGAGAGCATCATAGCCATGTGTTGAGAGGAATTCTTAGGGGTTTGGATAATTCACCTTTGAAAACATGAGTGTTTTGTTCATCATCCTTAAATAACCCTTATTCAAGGACCTTTTGAGCAGGATGAGCTACTCTACCTGAAGAAAATTCTAACTGGGCCCCACCTGCAAGATCATGCACTGTTTATCTTGATATGAGATCACTCTGTTGTGCACATATAGCTGTTATGCATGTGCCTGGTGTAACCTGATCAGACAGGTAGTCATGATGGGTATACTGGACTTTGTATATTTTACTCCAGTGTTACTTTGATGGCATGCACTGCTCTCTCACTCAATAATAATAATAGAAGAAGAAGAAGCATTTTGTCTAGCATGCTAACAATTCTGCCAGCTCACTGCCTTGATAACAAAATAATAATAAAGATTATTTGCCAACATAATGTGGCAGTCCCAGTTAGGATGAATGCCACTGTTGTTTACCCCAGGAAACATCGTCTCCAGCTGGCTATATGACACAGATATTTATTGTGTTGTATAGCCGACTGGAGACGATGTTTCCTGGGGCTAAACAACAGTAGCATTCATCCCAACTGAGACTGCCACATTATGCTGGCAAATAGTCTTTATTTCAAAGTACTGTTACTGAATGTCTCTCATTGAGAGGATTATAAATGATAATATTTCTAAAATGATTAATTAACTAAGTTTAATCAGTTCCAAGCTCATTCTTCTAATCACTACTGGTAATTAATTTCAATCTTGCCACACTTTAACAAACCTAAAAGTGCCATACTTAAAGATATAAGATACTTATTATTAGTGGTCAATGATCACATAGCAATCTTTCTTTTATAACTTATGTTTTGAAATTCAAAATAGTTCCCCAATGAGAATATGTTACAATTCAAGAGATACTGCCAAGTTCTTTCTAAAATTGTCTTTGTTAACTTTTTGTCAACTCATCCTACTCTTTGTGTAAACACATTTCTGTTGAAGTCTTTCCATCTGATCAAAAGGGCATATAATTAGGTATCATAAAAGCTTATGAAAGGTTTTGTGAGAATCAAAATTGAGAACCTCCAGTTGCTGATCTAATGTTCTCTCTTTAATCTGGAATTTTAACCCATAATTACTTCACAGTGAGACTAAATATATATTTACATATATAGGATGCCTGAATAGGCATTTATGCATGCAAATACATTTCTATATCACTAGTGTTCACTGTACAGTAAAGGTGAGTTTCTGGTGACTGGGTTTGTGACCTGATTTCAGTTGCCTATTGTTGTTACTTGACATCGCTTTCAATGCTAATGATCTTGGAAAAGGTATAAACGTCAATATGCCTATTTCACCTATACCCTCGAATCAATGATGATAATCAACAATGGATCTAATTATAGCCAAATAGAAAATATAAGGCATTTATTATATTACTTTATGATCTTTATTATACATTTTATTATTATATTTATTCCAAATACTTATCTATTTCATTTCTATATTTATTATAAATTACATTTTAAATATGAGCATTTATATATATTCACCTGTATGTGAAATATACAAATAGTTTACCAGTTTTAGTATATGTGTTTGGGTTTGGAATTATATGTTCTACTTATAAATAAATGTATGTATACATATGTGTGAGTGCAGGTGTTTCTATGTTTGCATACATATACATGTGTGTGAGTGTACATGCATACATGATGGTGATGGCTGTCCACATGTAATCAAGGAAGATCACTGATCATTGCCCATGCAAAATGCCAGCAATTCCTGTGCATCAGATTAATGCACCAGCAGTCAGTGTCATTATGTCTGTGGTTTCTATGCTCCCCACTGCTGGCATCAGATAGTTGCCTTGCTGTCAATTGCACACCCTAAACTTCTTGGACCAATCCACCCTACTGACATGATCCAAACTCAAGCCAGAATAAGACATCCAGTGCTAATATGAGTCTTAGGCTCAGGTATTTGAGAGTACCATGATCTCAAGTGCAAGCAAAAGATCCCCAAAATGTTCAATGCCATTCCCTGCACATCTAGTTTTATATCAGAGTGACCTTCTCTCAGAGACATGCTCTAACAAAAGTTAAGGGTTCACTTGTGCTGTCTCTCATGAGTGTTACTGGTAACACGGAACCCAGTACAATCTGTTGCATGATCAAGTCATCAGTGGCTAAATCGGCACCCCCACTAGGCTTGTCTGGTGAGGTAGGTTACTTGAAACCCAGGAAGACTAAAATCAAGACTTGTCAAAAGGACAGATGAACCTAGTGTAGGTTCTATGACTATCTAGAAGAAGCGTGGACCCTCAGAAATTCCAGGCTGATATCCAGCATGCTGGAGAACATAGTTACATACATATATAAATGAATATATATATATATAGTAATTTAATGTTTATCTTCTATGCTGTCATGGGTTTTACATATATATGTATATCTATTATCTATGTGTCTCCTTTATCTGTGTGTTCAATAACTAGTCATGAGGCCTTTTCTTCCTCCTCTTTGAAGAGAGGTTATAGGCCACCTGCCATTTGGGGCTGATGAGACACTGTAAAGCTAAGTGCTTTATAAACACGAATCCCTGGGTAACCCTATAAACCAGCGATAACTATCGTCATATAAATATATATCATCATCATGTGTGTATATATATATAAACAATAAATAGAGAGATACAATTGACAATCCAATAATCTATTTATATTATAATAAAACATAATATACTATGAATATAATATAACATTAAAAATATCATGAAAAATCCAAAACAGCCAACAATATGTTTTGACTTATTCACATTATTTGATTTATAAACAATTCAGTTTGTTTATATAAGTCTCATCAGAGCTATGGTTTAAAGATAGATGAAATTCTGTGTGAAAGGACAACTGGACCGTAAAAAGATCAATTCATATACCTATGTATTATGAGCATGAGCGTTAACTTTTCAATTACATAACAATTACAATTAAAAAACAGCAAAATTATAACAGACAAAATAATCAGGTAAATAGAATCTACAACTATCAAAATATATTTCTATATATCTCAAATAATATTAATCCAAACTTGTTTAGGTGGAAGACAATTTATCTTTGGCTATTATAATAACATACAACAACGATATATAGGTATATAAATTAAGTATCAGGGTCTTACTTAATCTAGAGACTGTAATAAAATGTGTAAATAAATATAAAAAATAATATACTATTATATTGGTAATACATAACAACAAAGTTATTGATATAAAAAAGATTGTTTAAAGTAGCTAATAAAAAATGTTCTTTATTTATTTAGCTTATCAGAAGGAGACTTTTGAAATAAATATGAAGAGAAACCTAACAAAAATGTTCTTTATTTACTTAATTTATTGGAGGGAGAATTCCGTAATAAATATGAAAATAAACTTAGAGCTACAATAGCTATAACCTATATTACTCCATAGATATAGAGTTAGGCTATTATGATGGGTATCAAAATATTACTAGTTTATTAGAAGTAACCAGATATGAAGTTACTTAAATAAAAATTATTCATAGTAACTAACAAGTAAATGTTCCTATATTCGTATATTATGGAAGGGAGAACCCAGTAAATAAAAATTAGGTAATATAAACAAAAACAAGGATTGAATATCGATCCTCTATAGATATAATTAGTAGTATTTTTATATAAAGGATTATAAATAGTACATATCCAAATTTTATTAACTCTTTCAGAAGTAAAAAAATAATATTTTAATAAGAATACAAGTTATAAACTATACAATACTATGATAATTAATATTATGGTTATTAAATTTTGTTAGTAAGTCAAATAAAACTGTACATTTATTATCATTATTATTATTATTATTATTATCATCATCAATTAATTAATAAATTAAATAGATGTATTTATACATATGATTATTTAGTATAATGAAGACATCTTATTTTTAATGTGTAATTTATATCAAACAAGCAGTATAGTCCGACATTGTTTACGATTAAGTTAGGATTATTAAGCTAATAAAGTGCTTTGTTTCAAACCAAACTAAGTAACACTGACATGAAATTTGAGCGAAATCTGTTGAAATTGGTAAACGTTTGACTGAAAATGGGTTGCAGACAATTTGATTGAGAAATCCCATAAGGAATTGGTTTATCGATTTTTACACTCATCGATTGTTTTATTTTTATTTTTTTTTTTTTGAGAACTTAATGCATTCTAAGATCCCACGAGTACTAAGTAATGTCAGCATCAAGTTTGAACAAAATATGTCAAAATTGGTAAAAGTTATAGTTGAAAATGGGGTGTAGCCAATTTTAGTGAGAAATCC
>NC_068990.1:57212064-57212796 GCF_001194135.2 Octopus bimaculoides | reverse complement strand
CATTCAAGGAATAAACATAAACATGAGAAATAAAAAATATATATAAGTAGATAAAATCTGTAAACTAATCTCTACATTAACGGTATTAATATAATTATTAAGAGTTACAATCTAAAAATATTATAGTAAACGAGGTTAAAACATTATGGAATAAGTAAATAATAGTAAAAAAAAAATGTGTTAGTGTGCAAAGTTACTAAAAGACAACTGTGAATATTGTTTATAAAATTAAAATAAGAAGACATGACTTATCTACCGGCTGGTGACAGTAGATTAAAGCAAAATGGCTGTGCTATAGAATTTATACTAAAAGGTCACGTGATAAACATGGCGTATATTACCCAGAAGTACATTCGTATTATAATTACCAAAATGATAACGAAAATATCGAAAAAGAAAATCTACTTGAGGATTAAAAATACTAAAATACTTAAACTTGCAAATTAACGCAGAGTAATAACTATACACATACGAGAATTCTATATTACGTAAATAATGCTATGAAAATTAATACTGAAAAGTCACGTGATAAACATGGCGTCCATTACCAGAGGTAAGTACGTGTTACAATTACTAAACTAAAATAATAACAAAAATATCGAAAACGAAAATCTACCTATAATAAAATGTTTATTGAAGATTAATAAAATACTTAAAACTCTCAGTTTACGCAGAATAATAACTATACCAAATACGAATGATTTATTTATATGATTTATTTATGTAATATAT
>NC_068990.1:57211078-57212054 GCF_001194135.2 Octopus bimaculoides | reverse complement strand
ATAAAGCACACAGTATTAAAAAATTTGGTTACAAATATTCAACAATCATATACCAATATATGTAAGTAGAATACATATCCCAAGTAAATCCTTAGGTATGCAGAATTTCGAGAAATTCATAGTATTTAACAACAAAAAAACACACATAAAAACATAAAAATGTAATGGTATATCTTTTTTCTACTTCCGACAAGATTCAACTTTATAATGATTTAATAATTTTAAGTAATTTTTTTAAAGTCTGAATCAAAACAGCTGTCAGGGATTATGTCTATTTTTGTAACAAATAGGTATAATTATCAATTGGTTTATCTCTATTTTCTTATTTTTCTTAAATAAATATAAACCGTGGTTTATTTAATTACGTATTGTTGAGTATTAAAATTTATATTCAAAATAAATAGTAGGTAATAAACCAGTTAATTCATTGGATATTATTATCCTTTAATGAGGCTTATTTAACCTCTAATTGAACTTATATATATATATGTATATTTGAAAAGGTTTATAATAGAAGGACTTAGATTTATCCTAAAAAATAATTATTTTATATTATAGGAAAGTTGGTTATACATCATTAGATGTATACCTGACTTTCCTATATAAAATTAGAGAATATAAACGGAACGCTGAACTCCGGACCATCAACCTAAACAACATTTATTCAGGTGGTAAATATATACATCTTTAGCTCTTGTTGTTACAGCTTCTATGTGTGTGAGCATAGTTGTTGGGACGTTGTTATGTAGATGTAAGCGAGCTGTCGAGTGTAAGTCCGAAGGATGGAGAGTGACAGCTATACACGTAAAGAGACTGTCTCCAGGTTGGAATGTTGGAGACACTGCTTGACACGTCCATGCTCATGGTCGGCCGACCGAGAAAGAGATAGAATTAAGCGGGAAAGCGTGCTTGTTTAATTCCACGCATGCGCACGGCGTTACTACAGGGCTCCCTTGCCAGTGCGAAAACGCACGAT
>NC_068990.1:57207508-57208671 GCF_001194135.2 Octopus bimaculoides | reverse complement strand
TTATTCTTAATTTTAATTTCAATTTTATTTTATTAATAGCCCTTTTCTCTTCTCACATATTTTATATTCATTTTTGATAAGGTTTTTCAAAAAAAGCGAAACATGTAAATCAATTAAAACACCCAAAAAATGTTCTAAAAAGTAGCATTTTCATTTTTAAGCATCTTCAATATATGCATATATATATATATTTTATATATAAGATTTTATCCTATATTAAGTTGTATATATATACAACTTAATATAGGATAAAATCTTTATAAGAATTTATCAAGTAGTTAGCATGAAAAACCTCATAAGGAAAAAATTTATTAATTATTCCCTATAAATATATTTATTTATATTAAGGGCATTACTATACATGAATGTCTCATGCTAGGAGGGACTCTTAATGTCAAAACTACCATAATAAACACATTGTACCGAACGTGAGGGAATGCAGCTCTCAAAGTGATCCTTTTAAAACCAGACTCAGCCGCATATCATATGATTTGCAGTTGAGTCTGGTTTTAAAGGGCTCACTTCGAAAGTTGCATTCCCTTCACACTCGGTACAATGTGTTTATTCCAGGATTGTTGGTTTACTGCCACTGTTGATCATACTGCTATTAATATAAACCACTCTGGTAGTTGAACTAGGTTAACCTAGACAACTTAACAAGATTAATGTTATATTGTGCCATTTTTAAGAGAATGACTATTCTCCCACATGTTAATAATGATATTTTATTTCCAACACAATTACAAAGATAATATAAAAAAAATATATGAAAACAAAATTGTATGAAACTCAGAAATAAAAACTTTTGTCCATTTTCACGAGAAGTCTCTACAAGTTAAATTCGAAGTTATCTTTGAACAGTCAGATGTCTGTTTACCTGGAAAGAAACAATCCAGTTATTAATAAGAAGGGTTGAAATTAATGCATGCAAGATTTCACAGCTCTTGCATCACTCCTTCATGATCAGCCTATGAACTTTTCAGCCCAACCTCATACCTTGTGTTATTTGTTGCATCGCTTTATACTCTGAGTTCAAATAATTTCATTGTCAATTTTGTCATTTATTCTTTCAGGGTTGATAAAGCAAAATACCAGTTCTCCATTTGTATTTCCCAATCTCCGTTTGCACTTTTGTGAACTTACCCATTCATTCTGTCCAGTTC
>NC_068990.1:57198104-57207498 GCF_001194135.2 Octopus bimaculoides | reverse complement strand
ATTTGTATTTCCCAATCTCCGTTTGCACTTTTGTGAACTTACCCATTCATTCTGTCCAGTTCTCTGGATCACTTCACTTATATTCATCTCTCTCTCTCTCTCTCTCTCTCTCTCTTCGAACTGTGGTCGCCATGTATCACCTACAGTAAGATTCCTCTTTCTGTCCCTCTATCATACTTTAACTTCTCATCATCCAGCACAAAGCCACCAGTATTATTCCCCCTTTCAGTTGAGAGATCTTTGCTTTGCAAATTATTTGGTGACCTCACTGGTACGGGTGCCACATAAAAAGCACCCAGTGCACCTTGTAAAGTGATCGGCATTAGGACATTTAGCGAGCCATAGAAACTATGCCAAAACAGACAGTAGAACATGGACATTAAATGATAATTCCTGGGTGGAGAATTGGTGGAATTATTTGAGTTTCAGATGAGATGCTTTACAATTTTTGTTCTGATTCTTTGTTATATTTGTTACTAGGTGGAGAAAATAATATATGGCCCAGTATAACACAACCTCAAAGTTTTTGGGTGCCTTTAGCATAATTCACTCTATCCCAAAACAATTCAGGCCAGATATCTGGTTTAAACATTTTGTTACCATCTTTCTGTTAAAAGAAACTGCCTTTGTTTTGATAAATTTTGAAAATAACAAAGAATTTAGTAAAATAACTGTCATTATTGAGCTGGTGTAAGGCAATGAGTTGGCAGAATCGTTAGCAAGCTGGACAAAAAGCTTAGCAACATTTCATTCATCTTTACATTCTGAGTTCAAATTCCATTGAGGTTGACTTCGCCTTTCATCCTTTTGGGAGTGATGAATTAAGTACCAGTGGAACACTGGGGTCGATGTAATCGACTGACCCTCTTCCCCTAAATTTCAAGGCCTTGTGCCTTTAGTAGAAAAGATGATTAAGCTGGTGTTTGGGACATAAATCAATTTGAAATATTGCAGGAAGATTTGAATTTAAATCTCTTTAAAACAATAAGTTGTATCATAGAATCAAAGGTGGTCTCAGGTAAATTGGTATCAAAAAGGTAAAAGATAACTTTTTCCATTGATCTCAGCATTCTTGGAAGCCCTGGAGAAAATAAAGGGTTAAAAATGCTACCCTCCCTCCCTGGTTAAGCGATAAAGAAAATATAAAAAACCCTCTTATTTTAAGCATCAATATTATCCATGGCTATAGTTGCATTCGCCACCACTATCAATAGTTTTGGTCACAAATTTTGGCACAAGGCAGCATGTTGGGGCAGGTGTTAAGTCAATTACATCGATTCCAGTGCTCAACTGGTACTTATTTTGTCAACTCCAAAACAATGAAAGGTAAAGTTGACCTTGGCAGAATTTGAACTCGGAATGTAAGGCTGGACGAAATACCTCTAAACATTTTTGCTCAGCTTGCTAATAACTCTGCCAGCTCACTGCCTCAACACTGCCAGTAATATCAATAACAATAATGATGAGGCCAACAAGGAAGCTTCTATATGGTTTTATGACACACTAGAAATAGTAGCGAAACCCCCTTCAGATAAGCCCAGCCATCTTAAAAAGAAAAAGTCATATTTGATAATATAGTCTTAGATATCTGTAAAAAGATGGGATGGTCTTGGCTAGAATGCCTTTGATAATATATCTGATTGATGTGGATTGAACTGGGATTAAGCAACAACATAACCATCACCAACGCTGCTGTTACCATTGACCAGTGTCCCCCAACACCACTACAACATGGCCCACAGGGATTTTGAAACAATATTTTTATTACAATATAGTTATCAATATATGAAATATGACTATAACTGGGAAGGTTAGTTCTTCCTGAATTTGGCAGCAAGCCATCAGAATAATAGTAAATTTTACATGCCCTCCTCACTCACACCATATGGATTCTTGAATGACGGTGAGAGAAAAGCATAAGTGATTGCGTATGTACATAGCTAAAGTGCACATACATACTTGCTCTGTGAGTGCTATGTTGTATCTGTGTTGTCGTGATTTCTTACAACAGTTAAGTATCTAAGTTGTTAATATGCACAATTAATCTCAAAATGACAATGACAATTTACATGGGTTACGCTATTTGCATATTTTTCACTCTTCCAGCAAAATTACACAAGTTAATTATGTCCCCTCCCCTTTCTGCCACACCTCCTCTATTGCATTTACTTCATTTAAAACCCACATCCTTTCAGTCCCTTTCACATATCTGGCTTTGATCCCATAATGACAAATTTACATTCCTTGAATGTAAGAAGGGAATTGAAGCAGCTTGCCTATAATAATAACAACACTCTGATGGAGACCAAACACCACCAGCACTCCCAGGAACAAAACAACACCGCCTGTACAATCATCATCATCATCATCACCACCAGCACTAAGACTAATAGCATTCATCACTAACACTACCACCACCACCATCACCACCACCATTACTGCCACTACCATCACCTCTGCCACCACCAACACCACCACAACCACCATGAGTGCCACTCTCATCACCACCTTTACTGAAACCACCACCACCACCATCACCACCGTCACCTACTCAGTCACCACCACTACCACTGTCACGCTCACCAACATTACTACCACCACCGCCAACACTGCCACCACCTCTACCACCACCACTTATGTCACCATCACCTACTCAATCACCACCACCACCTTCACCAACACAAACCACAACTGCCACCAACACCAATGTCACCATCACCTATGCAACCAATGCTGCCATAACTAACAGCACATTCCCTCCCACCACCACCACCACAACATTGGCCACCATCACCTATTCAGCCACCACCAACCAATCCATTTCACATTGTCAAAAGTCAAAGCATGCCCAATTAAAACTCACAAAAGCGATCCTTTTAGATTATTAATTATACAATGAGTATAGCATTAATAATGACGATGACTTTCATTTGTAGTGGCTGTGTTGTCATTCGCTGTCATAACTATCATAAATGATTGCATAAGCTTCTCTCCTGTAATCTCTGGCTGTTATTGGAGTACTCTGAACATTGGCTCTCTTATCTGTTGTTAGATACAGTGAGTGATGTAACAGCCTGCGAGTCAAAATTTATCGTCACTTGACTCATGGGTCCTGTGTTCTTGTCCAGCTGCAGGCAATGATTTCGTTTCCATTTTCTGAAAGTTTCAAATCGAATTAAAATACTACAGTAGAATTATTAGAGCAAAATGCCTTCCAGTATTTGTTTCAAATCTTTTACATTTTGAATGTAAATTCCTTTTGAAGTCAGCTTTGCCATTCATCTCTCTGGGGTGGTTCATACCAGTCAAGTACTGGGATCAATGTGATCGACTCACCCCCCCCCCACTACCACCACCACCGCTACCATCACAACTATTAATACTGAAAATTGATGGCCTTGGGCTCAAGTTAGAACCTATTATTCTAGAATGTCGGCAAGAATGTCTTGCAATATTTCTTCTGGCTCTTTATGTTCTGAGTTCAAACCCTGCTGAAGTCAACTAAGTCTTTCATTCTTTAGGGGCAATAAAATAAAGCACCAGTCATGTACAGATGTTAATGAAATTGACTGTCACCTCCCCTTAAAATTGCTGGTCCTGTGCCTAAATAAGAAACCGTTATTATTAATAATTCTTCTAAACCACAACTTTGTGCAAATACATTTTTGCGGACCTGGAAAAGTTCACTCCAGTGTGATTTAAACTTGGGATATAATGAAATAGCTCAGACACTTATGCTTTAACAAAATGCCTATTTCATGTGTGGCATCATCTTCAAATCAGATGCCAAAGGTTAAGCTCAGACCATATTGGGTAAGTTTCAATGTTTTGTCTGCAGTGCAGAGTTATATGGTATGTGAATTGTTGGAGCAATAGGGTCAGGCTTCAATTATACAACACTATACACTGAGAATAGTAATGTACATTCTTCTATTGTTAATCTGTTAGTTCTTACTCAGGTGTCAATAAGGTAACAATTATGTTATCTATTACGTTCATAAAATATCTTATGATTATAGTTGTACTAATGGCTGTCTCTGGCCAATAAACTGTGTAGCATTTCATCTGCCCTCACGTCCTGAGCTCAAATTCTGCCATGGTCAACTTTACCTTTCATCCTTTCAGGGTTGATAGAATAACTACCAGTTGAGTATGAGGGACGATGTAACTGATGTACCCCTTCCCAAAATTGCTGGCCTTGTGCCAAAATTTGAAATCAGTATTGTAGTTCTTACCACAAAAGATGTTGGCTTCTGTGAGGGGCTTGATGATAGAATGAAATTTACTGGGAAGATGTGGGACACTGTCTTCTAGATTATAGTCCATCTGTCTGAGAGACAGAGAACTTATACAAAACTTGTTTGATATTTGTGGCACAGCGTATCAAGGTTGATCTTTGGTCCATATAACCAAGATCTGTCTCATTTTGTACATCACATTGGGTCTATGAAGGAATAAAGCCCAAGTAGCTTCTTGAGCACTTGAGTTCATTTTCTCTCTATTGTCACTTCTTGTTTCTAATGTAGAAGTTGCAAGCTTTTATGTTTTAGCAATGTGGGTGTGTTTTCTCTGTTTTCTTTTTTTCATGCATTTAGTCTTTAAAACAACAAGTTTAATGTGCAATGTGATCCTTTTGTGGCTTCTTTTTCATCAACCACCTTCAGTCCTGCTTGAAGGTTTCCTTTCAGATATCTTGAATTGTAGGAAAATCCAACTGTGCCAATGATCAGTTATTATCTAAAACAATTATGTATTTAAGAAAGAGCTCTGGGAAAAAACGGTTTGTGAGAGGAAAATACTTTTGTCAAATTCCCAAGGATAGAAGAATAAAAATGAGAAGATAAAAAGTTAAATGAGTGAGGTGGGAGGAAGTGCAGTATGATTAGTTGAAAGTTCACCAGGTTCATTGGTTCTTCACCCATTGCACTCCTGACTGCAACCATAAAAACTTCATACTATACTCATACACACCGTTGTGATATACAACACATGTGGCTACAGGCATTACTATTATGCTGAAACTATCATTGCTGTTGCAAGCTGACTATTCAAAAGTTGGTGGGTTAGTAGTGGAGGTAATGTTAGTAAAAGTGGTTTTCATATTTATGATGGTGAGGATGCTGTTGGTGGTGGCTGATCAATTTCAAGTCACTTCTCACTGACCTAAAATAAAAGACATTTCATTCAAGTTTTATAATACACCAGTGTACCACATTATCTCACGTGATTCTTTTATATTTCATATGGGGCTGGATTGATCAAGGCGCTCATATTATTGTTGCTGCCATTGGTGGTCATTAAGGAGTTGCTGGGATGTTAATGGTAGTGATTGTATTGGTTTTGGTATTAATATTGAACCCTCTTTGTGTTGGTGTTGAGGATAGTGGTGGTAGTAGTGACGGCGTCATTTGATTATATATATGTATATATGAGGATATGTTTAGTATGTTTGTATGTATGTATGTTTAGTAGGTATGTATGTATGCATGTATGTATGTGTGTGTGTGCGTGCATGTAGGTATGTATGTATGTATGTATGCATGCCAACTAAAGATTATAGGGTTTTAATACTATTGGTTTCAAATATAGCATGTATTAAGTTGTTGCATTTCAATGAAAAAATAATTATTGCTCTTGCAGCAAATGGTCAGTTGTTTTAGTTTGAATGTCTAAGTTTTGATCTTTCAAATGATGCTGTATGTTTCCAACGAACTGCAATATTATTTGCAAAAATGAATTGGAAGTTATGATCACCTCTTCACATGACTTCCCTTTATGTGGCAAGACTAAAAAGGAATTTAACAAAAAAAATTAATTTTGATACTTATAAGCTACTCACAAATCTAATATAGCAGTGAATAAGGATAGATATAAATTTTCAACTAAATCTGTATTGAAGATTAACAAATCAGCCATGACAAATTGACCCCATTATTATTAACTCTACTTAAAGAAATGCCTGTGCCTACTTATAAATACTCCATATCTCATGTGATAGGTCTGTTTCTTTATCATTCCTATAGGTTTACTTATTTCTTTGAACGTATGGGACCTTGTCAATATTCTGTTTCCACAAGGTAGTGAGCTGGCAGAATCGTTAGTGCTTAGTGGCATTTTGTCCATCTTTACATTCAGAGTTTAAATTCTACTGAGGTTAACTTTGCCTTTCGTCCTTTTGGGGGTCGATAAAATAAGTACAAGTTGAACACTAGGGTCAATTACATCGACTTAACCCCTTCTGCAAATCTGCTGGTCTTGTGCCAAAATTTGAAGCCTATATTCAGTTTCCATTCTCCGGAAAGGATGTAACAGTTAATGAGCAAAAAATGAACAGAAGTTGTTTAAAGTCAAAACAGATGCCTCTGATGTTACCAGCAGAGCTGCCCTTAATCAAAACTGTAGTCATATTGCATTGCTTTTTCAGCCAAATAAATTCTTAATCTTTGAATTAGTCATGTGTTGTAACCTAAAGTTGAGGACTAAAGACTGTATGGGAATGATATTGATGTCTTCAGTTATATTGACTACAGTAATGTTTCAGCTATAGCACAATGGTTGGGATTGTCAAAGATCTGTTGCTTTCTTGTTGGCAAACAATACCCTGAAATCCATAGTTTATATGTTTGATGTGACACACAAAGTATAGATAAAAAGGGAAAAATATATATGACACCTGCAATTAGAACTCGTATTATTCTGTTACGAAATGTGCATTCTCTAAGAAATTATATTCTGAACTACCAAACTTTAGGACATGTTTATGCAAGACATGGGCAAATATCACTGTACACATAAATACATGCAGACACATATGGAAAGATGAAGTGTGTTACCACTTAGGTAAAAATACAGGAGAATTTGTTTTGGGGTTTGAAAATGCAACTAAATCTGAAAAATAGTCATTTTTAAATAGATTTATTTACATACCAAACTAGTTTCAACAATTTTTTACTTACAAGTGGTACAAATATATATAAAACGGTAGTGGGTGGTTTGGAGAGCTTAAAATTACAAGATAAAAAAAGGGACAAACATGTTTAAACCTTCAAGTATTCCAATGTTCACAGAAATTTCAATGAGTTTCACAGGGATAGATAGTAATATCAATGTAAATGTTTGGGCAAGATCATAGCAAATGTACATTATTGTAAGTTCAGCCATATCGAGTATTTATAAAATAAGTGGAGAAGAAAGGGAAAAAGCGAGAAAGAAAAAATTAATTTTTTTTTACAAATTTTGCTGTGGTGTATGTAATGCTTGTTTTCTTGTTCGAATCCAAAAACATGCATTGAAATTTCAGTGAACATTTGAACACTTGATGGGTTAAACATGCTTGTCCAATTTTTAACTTGTAATTTTAAACTCTCCTACTACCCCACCCCTACTTTTTAAATATATATTTGTACCATTGATAAGCAAAATATTGTCAAAACTAGTTTGGTATACTATTTTTACTATTTTACTTGTTTCAGTCATTTGACTGCGGCCATGCTGGAGCACCGTGAATAAATCTATTTAAAAACAACTACTCGTTTTTCAGATTCAGGTGCATTTTCAAACTTCAAAACAAATTCTCTCCTATATACATACATACATACATACATACATACATACATATATATATATATAAACACACACACACATACATTTATATAAATGTACATATGCGTGTTTGCCTGTATGTGTGTACATATATATGTAAATATATTTACATATATATACACACATACTCAGACATACACATACATACACAACAGACTCTAGTTCAGTTTCTGCTTGAAAATTTTCACTTGCAGGATATTGATTGTCTCAAGGATTTGATAAAAGACTCTTGCCCCAAATGCCACATAGTAGGATTGAACCTGAAACCACAGAAGTGTGAATTGATATCTTCTTAATCACACAGAGCCATGCTTGCATGGAAAATATATCAGTATGCAAAACATTCACTAAGTAAAGCTTAAACAATAATTAAGACCTTCAGAATTTCTGGCAACCACTTCATTTTCATTGATTGATACCAAATCTGATTGCTGTCAACACCAGACTAGCTTAGCATTTGCTACAGCCTAAAAATTTTCACCTTCTGTTACTATTTCATCTAAGAAGAGGCAGGCTCTTTTCACATCGCTATAATTTGCTCCCATCTCTTCCTTAGTCACGTTAATAACTTTAAAATTTGTTTTGTCATAGAAATGAATCTGAGAAATGCTTCAATGAGTTCTTTCCATTTCAGCAGGAATCCAATAAGTGTTGTACTTTTCTGTCACAACCAATAGCATTAAATGCATAAAATCTGGCAAAGATCTGAAAGTAAGGGAAGTAAGGAAAGTGTAGATACACTAATAATCAGTGGATACTTCATTTTGCTTTGTTTCCATGCTATATCCATCATCTCAGGCCTTTGTCTCTAATACTTTCACTGCAATTTCATCACAATCGTTTATAGCTTCTAAGTGCTACTGTTTCAAGTGGCAGCTCTGTTTCAGAGACTAATAAACAAAGATCTATCTATGTTTGATATTATTTGGAAATGTATATATTTATAAACTTGTCTGCAATAAAAACATGGTTACAGTTAGCATAGTTAATTATTTATTAAATATATCATTCCAAGTTCTACTTAGTAACATTAAACACTATGCTTTATTTTACATATATATGCATGTATACATACATGAATGTGTGTGCGTGTGTGTGTGAAGTTAGACTAAATGACTAATTGCAGACATTTGGTTGCATTAGCTTACTGAGTCTATGTTAATTTGTAGCTCCAACTGAGCAGATCTATCATGAAAAGCATTCTATTCATGACCGCCCCATCTGTTTATATATTAGGAACTACATTGACAAATGTTCCTTCTTTTCTTTTTCACATCCTGTTGATAGAAGGGCTGTGAAAGAATTAGTATAGTTGCAAAGTGAATGCACTTTCTTTGGCCCCATCACATATAACTAATTCAGAGAGAGAGAAAGAGAGAAGACAAAAGAGAGAGAGTGGGTGAGTGATAGAGAGAGAAATTACCCTTCCCCCTGCTCTTACCTGGTACTTTATCTATTTACCTTGATAGAATGAAAAGCAAACTTGGCCTCAGTGTGAATTGAACTCAGAATGCAAAGGGCTGGAACAGATACTATAAGACATTCTAATATCTTTTCCAGAACTGTGAGATATACTCTTTTACCCTTTTACTTGTTTTAGTCATTTGACTGTGGCCATGCTGGAGCACTGCCTCTAGTCGAGCAAATTGACCCCAAGACTTATTCTTTGTAAGCCTAGTACTTATTCTATCGGTCTCTTTTACCGAACCACTAAGTTACAGGGACTTAAACACACCAGCATTAGTTGTCAAGTGATGGTGAGGGAACAAACAAAACACACAAACATATATAT
>NC_068990.1:57185239-57197983 GCF_001194135.2 Octopus bimaculoides | reverse complement strand
ATATATATATATATATATATATATATACAACGTGCTTTTTTCAGTTTCCATCTACCGAATCCACTCACAAGGCTTTGTTTGGCCCGAGGCTATAGTAGAAGACACTTGCCCAAGTTGCTACGCAGTGGGACTGAACCCGGAACCATGTGGTTGGTATGCAAGCTACTTACCACACAACCACTCCTGCGCCTATATATTTAAAGGAAATGCCATTTTCCAAAGATCAAGTGATTGTGATTCTTCTGGAATCTTTTACTTGTCTCACTTATTAGACTGAGGTTACGCTGGGGCACCACCTTGAAGAATTTTAGTCAAAGACCTCAACCCCAGTATTTATTCTTTTGAAGCCTAGTACTTATTCTGCTGGTCACTTTTGCTAAAGCACTAAGTAAGGGGATGTAAACACACCAACACCGGTTGTCAAGCAATGGTAGGACACACACACACGTGTGTGTGTGTGTGCGTGTGCGTGCGCGTGTGCGTGTGCGTGTGTGTGTATTTACAATGGGCTTCTTTCAGCTTCCATCTACCAAACCCACTCACAAGGCTTTGGTCAACCCAAGGCTATATACAGCAGAAGACACTTGCCCAAGATGTCACACAGTCATGACTATTTTGTTTTATTTTTAATTAATTGATTTAGAATGAATTCTATCTTTTGGCACACACAGATATGGTGCAACTATTCTTAAAAACCAGGATGCACATGGTGGCTGAATATACCTCACATAACATAATTCATTCATGTTAGAAATACAGAAGTTTGTTGAAATAGTACAATCACCCCCCGCACTTATAGTTAACAAATTCTGCTCGGAATGTCTTGTCTTATAATGAACAAACTCCATTATAGAGAAATAGTCCTTGAGCACCTAAATGACCAACACTTCTACAAAAAATTAGAAAACAATCTTGATAGGTATACATTAAATAAGATTATTAAACTTACAAACACATATAAAAAGGAACTGACAAAAAAAGAGTTAGATTGCCTTTCTAAGTTTGAAGTAAAAGCCAGTAACTTCTATGGTCTTCTGAAAATCCATAAATCTAAAGAAATCAAGGACTGTTTGAACTCCCTATATAAAGATTCCTAGACCATCTGATCTTAAATTAAGACCAATTGTAGCAGGACCAGCATCAAGCACACAAAGACTAAGCAACTTGCTTGACACAATTCTAAAACCATTATGTAAATTGGTCCCTAGTTTTATTAGAGATGATATGGATTTCCTAAACCACATTCCAAAAAGAGTGAACAAAGAAACCATATTAGTCATCTTTCATGTAGTTAACCTCTACACCAATATCCCCTATAACTTAGGATGAGAAGCAGTAGAGTTCTGGATACACAAACTACCACATGAAATCCAAGAAGGATTCTTCAAGGATTCATACTTGAAGAGCTACAGCTTCCCAACCACATGGTTCTAGGTTCAGTCCCACTGCATGGCACCTTGGGCAATTGTCTTCTATTATAGCTTCAGGCTGACCAAAGCCTTGTGAGTGGATTTGGTGAACAAAGACTAAAAGAAGCCCGTCATATATATACATATATATGTATGTATTTGTGTGTCTGTGTTTGCCCCCCACCCCACGACCACTACGACCACCACTTGACAACTGATGTTGGTGTGTTTATGTCCCCGTAACTTAGCAGCTCAGCAAAAGAGACTGATAGAATAATTACTATGCTTACAAAAATAAATCTTTGGGTTGATTTGTTTGACTGAAGACCGCAGTCAAATGACTGAAACAAGTAAAAGAATATGTGTATATATATATATATATATATATATATATATATATATATATATATATATATATATATATAGACGATGGGCTCCTTTCAGTTTCCATCTACTGAATCTACTCACAAAGCTTTGTTCAGCCCAAGGGTTTAGTAGAAGACTCTTGTCCAAGGTGCCATGCAGTGGGACTGAACCCGAAGCCATGTGGTTGGGAAGCAAGCTTCTTAACTGAAAGCCACACCTGCACCTATGTTCTTCCATTGCTTTTAAGAACTAGGATGAGATTTAAGGGAAATTTAGTTTGCCTTAGTAGTGAATCAAGTAGCCCTTTAGGGTTTATCTTGTTGACTCCTTTTAAGCTGTTGCTAAAATAAGTATCAGCAAAGTTAGTACAGGAGGGTCATCAATTAAGACTAGTCTCTTCATTTTGCTTACCTGACCATGAATCAGTTCCAAAGAAATCAATATATTTATGTTACAAAATAAATTTTGGGTGTGTAATTGTATTGATTGTTCAATTGTAAATTAGCGGATGTTAATAATTTGTGTTATTTGAATTTAATTTGATACATAATTATTAAACAATATTCGTTAATTGAAGATCATTATCACAAAAGTGAATGTGGTAAAGTATTTCAATGAGCTTATCTAATTGACTAATTATCTAGATGATGACACACAACTTCATAAAAGCTTCAACTAATTATTTTCGAAAGTTTTTAAAATAATATATTAGTTGTGGATAATACTGAAATTTTAAATGAAATTGGACTTAATTTCCTATTGGTATTGGAATGTGTTTCTGTTAATAAAGACTTCATCTTATTACAAGTACAAAATTGCAACCATCACCATCATTGCCGCTTTCAATGTTATTGTCATCATTCTTTGTGTCATCCTTATCCTCATAACACCATCATCATCAACTTAAATGTCATCCATAGATGTCACTCCTGTTGTGTGCAACCACACTTTAGTTCTTCTGTTCTATCTCTTCTTCATTCTCTTTTTCTCCACTTATTACACTTCTGTTCTTTTATTTTCTACTCTAGGCACAAGGCCCGAAATTTTTGGGGAGCGGGGCAGTCGGTTAGATCAACCCAGTATGCAATTGGTACTTAATTTATCAACTCCTAAAGGATGAAAGGCAAAGTCGATCTCAGTGGGGTTTGAACTCAGAATGTAAAGACAGACAAAATACCACTAAGCATTTCACCCAGCATGCTAACGTTTCTGCCAGCTCACCACCTTACACTTCTGTGGCCATTCTAGGGTGCTGCATTGAAGAATTTTTAATCAAATGAATTGACCCCAGTATTTTTTATGTTTTTTATTTGCTACTTACTCTATTGATTCTTTTGCTGAACCACTTAGTTATGGGGACATAAACCAACACTGGTTGTCAAGCAGTGACGAGTGGGAGGGGGACAAACACTGACATAAACACACACACACAGACACACACATATTCACTTGCACATATGTATGTGTGTATATGACAGGCTTCCTTTCAGTTTCTGCCTACCAAATCCACCCACAAGGCTTTGGTCGGCCCAAGGCTATAGTAGAAGACTTGAACAAGGTGTCATGCAGTGGGACAGAAATTCGAACCATGTGCTTGGGAAGCAAACTTCTTACCATATAGCCATGCTTATCATCATCAGTCTCAACATTATCTTATCAGTTTGATAATGAAATTCATCATCATCATTTACTGCTCACTTTCCTTGCTGGCATGAGTTGATGGTTTGACAAGATGATCTGGCAAGTCACAGGGCTGCACCGAGTTCTAGTGTCAGGTTTGGCAGTGTTTCTATGACTGGATGCCCTTCCCAATGTCAACCACATTATAGTGTGTACTGGGTGTCTTTTCATCCCACTGGCACTAGTGAGGTTGTTGAGGGCCCAATGCAAAGCAAGATAATATGTGAACATGTATCCATGTGTGGTTTGAGGATTTGTATCTGTGTGTGTGTTTTTCATTCATGTATATTTGTAAAGGTTGTAAACAAGTGGGAGATAACTGAAACATGGTTGCTTTCTGGATCTTAGTGCCATTTCAGTATTTATTCCACATTAAGGCAGCAAGCTGGCAGAAACATTAGCACACCAGATGAAATGCTTAGCAGTATTTCGTCTGCCATTGTGTTCTGAGTTCAAATTCCACAGAGGTCGACTTTGCCTTTCATCCTTCCAGGGTCGATAAATTAAGTACCAGTTGTGTACTGGGAGCAATCTAATCGACTGGCCCCCTCCCCAAAATTTCGGACCTTGTGCCTAGAGTAGAAAAGAATGTTTATTTCACACTGAGTTATACAAACACCCTTTTGCCATGCCCTTCATTAGAAATACGATACACCAATTATTGATCCACTGGATATCAGTAACCAATGATGCCATTGTATGCAGCATAATAGATAAGATTAAAAAACTGGAAATCTCATGGCATATAACAGGTGAGACACAGGTATATTATAATCTGACAGTACTATATTCTATAAGCATAATCAATGAGAAGAGATTACAGTAATTAATTCAAAACAACATCAATTACTAATACATTCCAAATACATTTAACGTTTATCTTTTATCCTATATCTTTCACTTGTTTCTTCGTTAGACTGTGGCCATGCTGGGACACCACCTTCAAGAATTTCTAGTCAAATGAATCAACCCCAGTACTTATTTTTTTAAACCCTGGTACTTTATATATATATGTAAATGTATGTGTATACATTTACATATATAGGGTGCGGTGAATAATTGTCATCTAAATTATGCAAAAGTGAAAATAGCACTGACATCTCTTTTTAACAGATATATTTACCAAAGTTACATAAAAATGGCATGAAATACTAAAGAGTAAATTTATTCAATAAAATCGCCATTAGCTTCAAGCACGGCTTCCAGACGACTTCGGAATCTCCTGCAACTCTTCTGGACAGTTTCCTTAAGTTGGGGAATGCTGCCATAATCCTTGCCTTCAGTTCATCTTTGGTGTTACAAGGAGTTTTGTTGGTCTCTTGCTCAACTGTGCCCCACACATAATAATTAAGGGGGTTGCTGTCTGAGGAGTTAGGTGGCCAGATGTTAAGGGTGATGTGGTCACAGAAATAGTCTAACAGCCATGACTGAGTTCTGCTTGTGTGGCATGGTGCAGAATCCTGTTGGCAGATATAGGGTCTTCCAGCAGCCACCTTCTTGACCCAGGGCAGCACTATCTCCTCCAGGATCTTGATGTAGGCCTCTATATTGAGTCTGAGGCCATGTGGGAAGATGAATGGAGGCATAACGTCACCATCACTAGTCATCACTCTAAGCACCATGATGTTGACTGGATATTTGATTTTTATCTCCCTCAGTACATGTACTCAGATCGCATTTTCCTCTAATTGACACATAGATGTTAGGGGTGATGTGGTCACAGAAATATTCTGACAGCCATGACTGGGTTCTCTTGCTTGTGTGGCATTGTCCTCTGAAATGTTTGTATTGGAGCTTCTGGCATGAGTGCCAAGCAGTACAGCATGTCATTTCCAAATTTCTCGCAGAGTGAATTGCATTATGATACTGTTTTTCTTACAGACAGTGCCCAACTGAACCTACTATACAGTGTAGTCAACAAAATCAAAAATGAAAAATGTGCATGTGCGAAATTAAAAGTACAAAATGGCAACACAGCATGCCACCTTGAGCAAGTGTCTTCTGCTGTATCTTCTGGCCAGCCAAAGCCTTGTGAATGGATCTGGTAAATGGAAATTGAAAAAAGCCCATGATGTGTGTGTGTATGTATGTGTGTGTATGCCTGCCTGTCTGTACCCACTACTGATTAACATCCAGTGTTGGTGTGTATACATCTCCATATCTAAGCAGTTTAGCAAAAGAAACCAATAGATTAAGTACCAAGGTTAAAAAGAAGCAAATACTGTGATTGATATTCAACTAAAAAACTTCTTCAAGGCAGTACCCCAGTATGGCTGCATGAAACAAATAAAAGATAAAAGATATATTTATTTTGATATAATAAATGTGAAAACTAATTTCTGTGTGTCAGTGTGTTACACTTTGATCCCCTCTCTCACTATTCAATGACAGTTCTACTATTCCTTGAGCTGGGGTGAGTAGGCATAAAGATGGTGAGGCTGGTGGCGAAGACACAGAGCAAGAGAGAGAGACAGAGGGAGAGAAAGAAAGACAAATAAATTTAAGGAGAGTTGATGATGTTTTATTAAAAGTAATGGTGTTGTTGGTGGTAGTGGGAGTATAAAAAGAGAATGAGAAAGTGGGAGCGGATGCACAGCTTTGTTTAACAATATCTCTTTGATAGAAATTCCTATGGCCAACATACTGAATACTATCCTTTTTGTTTTATTTTTTGCTTTCTTTAATATATATATATATATATATATATATATATATATATATATATATATATATATATATATATTCATTGACTGAGGAAGACCATTGCTGACCTTCAGGAACATCGTGTGCTCTAGGACTAACTTATATTTTGCATTTGCGGCTCTATTGGTGGCTAATGAGCCCTGCTCTTGACAAGCATACACGACTGCAAACATTGCAGACCAAGATTTCCCCATTCACTATACAAGCCATGAGCTTTCATGCAGCTCGCTTAAGTTCTTCATGTTGGATACATACATACATACCTACATACATACATACATACTCACACACACACACACACACACACACACACACATATATATATATATATATATATACACACATATACATATATACATATACACACACACACACCTATATACAAAATATACTTTGATTGAAATAAAGTTTCCCCAAAATTAAACATCCAATAGAATAAATGTGAATGTCAGTGTGTCAGTGTATCACACTTTTTCAACTTGACTCCTAGAGGCCATAGCTCAACATATCATACCATTTTGGAATCAGGCTGACTATGTGAGTAAATTAAAAACATTCTTGGCCAAATCTGGACCCAGAATTCTGAAATTTTGGATTCCCAACTTTTCATTACTGTGATTGTTTCCAGCAATTTTTTTTACTTGACTTTTTGCAACAAACTTTTTTGTATGATAACAATTTTTATAATCTAAAGGCCAACTCTGTAAGTAAATTAAAAACATTCCTGGCCAAATCCGGACATGCAATCCTGAAATTTTGGATTCCTATATTTTCATTACTGTTATTGTTTTGGCGATTTTTTTTCACATGATTTTTTGCAATGAATATGATCAACATTGGGATATGTCTCTGGAGGAAGAAATTGCAACAAATTCTCCAAAACAAGTCAAAGGTCTGTTTGCAGATCTTTCCATTCAGGGTCAGTTGCTTAAAAGTTAGTATACACACACACACACATATATGAAGACAAGAAAGATAAGATGTTATGCCCATGATCTATTGCTTTGCAAATACAGTTCTTCAACGAACAGTGAAGGGAGGAAGGAGAGCCAGATAGAAGAGTAGATGGCTCGATAGTATCAAAGAATGGACAGGAAATCATTAGCAGATGCTTGAACTCTGATACACAGCCACCACACATGCAAAGGAGTGGTGCACAATACATCATGATGGTACCCTTATGACTATCAGAATGTGAAGACTAATACATGTAAAAATACAAGATACACAAAACATGACTGGAAATTAACACTAAAAGGAAATATAGATTTGTGAAGCTTTCCTAAATAAACATCCTGTAACTGAAAGCCTAATAATTTTTTCAAGTTGCTGAGACTTATTTTGCACTGAAGGAATACTAGCATATTGAGGTGGTGAGCTGGAAGAAGCGTCAGCACACCAGGTGAAATGCTTAGTGGTATTTTGTCTGTCTTTACATTCTGAGTTCAAATTCTGTGGAGGTCGACTTGGCCTTTTATCCTTTCAGGGTCGATAAATGAAGTACCAGTTACATACTGGGGTTGATCTAATCGACTGGTCCCCTCCCCAAATAATTTCGGGTCTTGTGCCTAGAGTAGAAAAGATTATTTTCTTTATTATTTATCTATGTAATTACTTATGTTACCAAAGCAAAAGAGAATATGAAAGAACTTTGAGTTAAAACTTGAAATTTTTTTGGAGAGAAATAAGCAACAGTTG
Organism: Octopus bimaculoides; assembly: GCF_001194135.2. Taxonomy (NCBI): domain Eukaryota; kingdom Metazoa; phylum Mollusca; class Cephalopoda; order Octopoda; family Octopodidae; genus Octopus; species Octopus bimaculoides. The sequence continues at coordinate 57,190,127 of NC_068990.1, read as the reverse complement.
CACCGCTGTTCCTCATTACTCTTCAGCCCCTAACTCTTCATACAAATAAAACTTTGCTCATCAAAAACTTATTCGCTTAACATATTTCTTAGAATTCAATTTATTTAAAGTTTATTGAAAAAAATCAGTCATCACAGCACATGTATTCTCATTATGAGTCTTATGAGAAATTTGTTCTAGTCTCACTAATAACCTTTTGGCTCATGGTTAGCAATTTTGAGGGGAGGAGAAAGTCGATTAAATTAAGCTCAGTATTCAACTGGTACTTATTATATCAACTCTGAAAGAACGAAAGGCAATATCAACTGAGGTGGCATTTGAACTCCAAACGTAATGTAAAGAGCTGGAAGAAATGCCAGTAAGCATTTGCAAGGTGTGCTAACAATCTTGGTAGCTGGTTGTCTTCAATTTCAATAATAACAATCCAAGACTGCTTGGATGATTTCAGAAATAGTGGAAAGATTTGATTTATACACAAAGTAATAATAATAATATATAAAACTAGTTTAACTTTCAAACTCAGAAAAAATTTCCAACTTCTCTCCATTATAATTTGAAAAGTGAAATATGAAAAGAATGATATAGAAATATAGATTTAAATATTAACTCCTCCCACCCTAAAATATTACTCTCTTTAGCAAGTCTGTCTAATTGATGGTGGGGGATAATTTATCAATGGAAAATGTATTCAGCTGTGAAATGCATTTGTTATCTGATTATAACCTAAATGCTAAAAAAACTATATCATTTATGTTAGCATGTATACATGAACTTATACCTTATGCTGTAATCATAGGTTTATGGCTGACCCTAATTTATACTTTATATAAATGACTGAAAAAAGAATCCAGTAATTATAATAATTAATAACAAAGTATTTTTCTGTAACTTTGATTGATACTGTTGAAGAAAGCCAGCTTGAGAAAATAATGTAAGGCAGCTTCTTCATTTTACACCTCATAGTATGTTATATTTAACAAGGAAGAAAGAGAGGAAACAGATTTTTTTTTTATAGTCTTCTTTATCAGTTATTACCTTTTGCAAGGTCTCTGTTACCAGGGCAACAGACAGCATCTGTACTGAAACAACAACTCAGTCTGGTCAGTCTAAGTTAATGACAAGCTAAGATTCTTAGATCTATTGGTCAAATTTATTTCAATTCTATTTCTGATATTCTGAGATAGCATACAAAGCTTGTGGACAAATGAAAGGGCGACAGACAGTACTGTCTCTGACTGCCATTCTTTCAATTACCCACTTTCTCTTCTACGAGCCACTGCTTCTATAATGCAATTTTCCCTGACAACTCTGAACTAGAGTAGAGAAGGCTCCCTTGTTGCCTTCTAAAATATTTCAATCCAATGAATTAGTGACCTGCTCTCTCTCTGGTTTCTCTGCTCCTGCAATTTATATTTATTGCCATTATTGGTCAGTGTTGGGAGGTCAGTGTAACCTCAGCTAAACACCACTGTGGTCGGAAACTGCATACTTGAACAATGACCTGCATACTAACCACTGCTGTCACCACCCCAGCTTCTCTCTTTTTTTTTATGTTAATTGCATGAGAAGAGTTGCAATTACCAACTATACATCACAACCTATTCTGTAAAAATTGAAAGAGACAAAATTCTGTGAGCAACTCATTTATTAAAGGAATGGCTAAAGCCTTGTTACTTTTGAAATATCACTTTGATCAAATTTTGAAATGTTATTAGAAAAGCAAGTATAAATCATTCTACTTTTATTATTATAAAGAAGAAGAGTTGTCTGTCATAACAGATAGCTACCAGATTAGTTGATTTATTGTATGTAGTTGAGCGACTTCAAATACTATCATGGATAATTTTATCTTTTATTTTTCAAGAGTCGATAAAATATATACCAGTAAAATTCTGAGGGATCATTTATTTGGTTGCCTTTTTACAAAATTTTATTTCTTTTTACACTTTTTAGTAAAAAAAAATAATTATAGAAAAAATTACATGTGAAATCTCCACATATAAGAAAAGATTAATACATTCTTTGATTTAAAATCTTAGTAATTTTATGTAATGGCAGCTAATGTTTGAGGTAATGGTTAAAAAATAATTTTGGAAATACTTAGCAGTTGTTATGCATAGGAATCTTTTACTTGATTATCCTAACCCCTCACAAAATCTAATATTTTTCACTTAGTGAAAATGACAAGATTTATAGTAAAGCTAAATATGAAAACAAATTCTATTAATTTTTTTTAAATGCATGCTTTGGTTTAAAGTTTATTAATCTTATTAAAATGGAAACTGATATGTGGTATGATCGATGATTAATTCATATATATTTGAAATACAGGGTTGGCCAAAAGTCACCCGACAGTAAATAAAAAAAAAGTCCATAAATACTTATTCAATTTAATTTATTCATTCCAATTATGAATGATTAATAATTGAATGCTGTGAGTTAAAACCAACATTTCTTTTCAACATTTATCTATTTATTAGTGAAGTCTCATATGAAATAACTTTTGGAATTAAATGGGTCTGATTTACTGTCAGGTGACTTTTGGCCAACCCTGTATATGTTCAATATACTAAGGAATCATTTTATTAGTTGCTGTCAGTCCTTTACAATATTTATTTGTTTATTTTATTGTTATAATGATGATGATGAAAGCCTTGTGAATAAATTTGATAGATGGAAACTGAAAGAAGTCCGTAATCTGTTAATGTATACACATATAAATAAATGTATATGTGTGTGTGTAAGCTAGTGCCACATAGAAAGAGCATTCCAGTATACTCTGTAAAGTGCCAAACAGGTTAATCACTCTAAAGTGTTTGGTGTTAGGAAGGGCTTCCAGCCATAAAATCCATGCGAAGGTGCAGTCTTCTGGCTTGCCAGCTCCTGTCAAATGGTCCAGCCTATGCCAGCATGGGAAGCAGATGTTAAGTGATGATGATGATGATGATGATGATGATGATCTATATACATATATATGTGCATAGAGATTCGATGCACAGGTATGTCTTTGTATTTCCTTGGTTTGACATCATGCAATGATTGTAAATGAGCATCATCATTGTAGAAGTGGTGTCCTTCATTTCCAGTCTTCTGTGAGATCCAGAGAGAAAAATTCTATAACTTAGAAACAATTGAGGGTTGTTGAAAAGAAGGGTGTCTCACCATAGAAAGTCTGCCTCAGCAAATTCTGTTTAACTCATGCAATCATACAAAAGTTTCTATTAAAATACTGCTACTGCTGCTGATGATGATGATGATAATACTATTAGTGAATCATTTTGTTGCTTATCTTAGTTCTTTACACAATTTCTTGGGGGTAGGGGGTTTACCACAGATAAATTATAGGCTATAAATTATAAATTTATGTAACTTAATTTTTTAAAAATTAATAAATATAATAATTAATAAGCTTTTATATTGGCACAATGTCAAAAATTTTGGCCTTGTGGCTGAGAAAGATTCCATAGGATTATATCAAATTCTTTACTTGGGTGGTACCTTATTTTCACAACCCTGAAAGGATAAGAAACAAATTTAACTTCAGCAGGATTTGAACTCAGAACTTAAGATCCAGAACAAACGCTATAAAGCATTCTTTTTAGGGATGGTGAAGTTAGTCTTGACGCAAATGAAGTTATAACTGATAGCATGTAAATATTGGTTTAAAAGCATTTTGGATAGAAAAAGTTGAAGGGTTTTAACCTAATATTTACATATTTATAACTATTTATTTTATGATTCACCATTCCTGAAAAAGGGTTGTTTCACATATTCAAAGTTTCTAAATTCTTATGACATCAACTATAAAACATATTTTCTGATACTCTGATGGTTTTGATAGTCCATTGCACTCAATAATTAGTTATTAATAACCAAGAATAAATATTGTGGCAAATTCTCTGGTTTAAAAAAATACATGTTTTGATTTAAAATGTTAGAGATCTTATTAGAATGGAAATTTGATTTGTAACATTAATCAATGGTTAAATCATATTTTTGAAGTGCTCTCACATTAATAGACATTAAATGGCTCAGTGAGGTTAAATGTAGCTGCATGAAAAGATTGAAGTATCTTCTCTTTGCTATACCGATATCACAGCTAATGATGCAGTTCTTGGTTTATAGAAGCAACTAGCAGTCTGCCAGAGAAGAGATAAGGCTTACATGATTAGCTATAAAGTCCATTTATCATCATAGTAGAGGTTAGATTATCTGTATTTGCTTTTAGAACAGAATAAGTTAGTCTAAGGAGAAAAGGCGGTGCTCATTACCTTTGCAGGCCCTCCCAGACTGATGAAATAGATGTGGTTTATGCCCATCCCAAATATATACCAGTCAACGTCTGTAGGAAAAAAGGAAAACATATGCTGGGAGGGAATTAGTGGTTTTGATCTAAATGCTTGCAACAGACAGAAGTCCATTAATGTAAACCTCGAGTCAGGTGGTGGGGTGCTAAACCAGACAGTATTTTAGGCCTACTACCAATCAAAGTGTGGATTGTAGTTAAATACAAACCAGAGTAAAGTGAATTTTGTAGGAAGAGACAATTGTAGTTTAACATTACTCCCAGCATTCCAGAGATATTTGTTTTGCTGTTTACCATTTTTTAAATGCCAAATAAAGAGGTATGATAATATATATGCGTGAGTGTGTAGCTGCATATGGATATATGTGTGAATACATGTATATATATATGTGTGTGTGTGTGTGTGTGTGTGAATACACAACTGTACATGTGTTGCATGTGTTGATGTATTATATGCATGTAAATATATGTGTAAATATGGAAGCTTATTTATGTGTATCAAAAGTAAAATTATCTGTGTCTATACACACACGTGCATATGTGTGTATGCATATATATATATATATATATATATATATATAT
>NC_068990.1:57178282-57185139 GCF_001194135.2 Octopus bimaculoides | reverse complement strand
TATTGATATATATAAAACATTTAATTTAAGAAGATGGATTGAACAGACTTTTATTACATATCACGTTAATCATTTCAACACATCATTAGCAGCTGTTACTTGCTGAATGTTATATGAAAGTATACTCAATATTGTATTGATATGAATAAACAATATCTTTATAGATAAGCAAGGTCAAAGCACTGTTACATCATATTAAGTTTCCCCATATATTATACCCATAGCAAAATACTAATTTTTGTATATAGATATGGGTATATAAAGGATAAAGTCAAGAGATGTGACAAGTGAACATAAATTTTTCTATCCTATGACTTCTATATAATTAAAGCCATTTTATAACCTTCTTCATGTAGACTTAATTTCTTTATGGTTATGTATGGAAAGTACTTGGCATGACCCATGTTGTGCTGCAAAATGGATGCAGCACAACATGTTCCATGGAGTCCCACCCATAAGGGACAGTAGCAAGATGAGTCGAAATTGTCATCATACAAAATTAAGGCTAATACCACATTCATCTCCTGGTTTCTTAATATATATCATCATCATCATCATCATCATCGTTGTTGTTTAATATCTGCCTTTCTATGCTGGCATTATATATATGTGTTCTATGCCTTGACTTGAGCATAGTATGGAGCTCGCCTCTCTGAGCTGACAAGTTAATGCAATGCCTGGCGTGTGTCTTGTTGTGGCTACCCCCTCCTAAAAAGACGAGGAACAGGCCTGGGTATATGTATTTATGTGTGTGTGTGTGTGTGTGTGCGTGTGTGTGCGCATGTGTGTGTGTATACCCTATACATATACATACATACACACACACATATCTATCTATCTCTTTATCTGTGTATCTATCTCTATATGTGTGTGTGTGTTTGTGTGTAAAAAGAAGAATTTCACATACAAAATAAAAGCTATATACAGCAAGAAACAGGATTAATAATGTAATTAACTATTAAGTTACTATCTATATTTATTACTAGTTAATTAACAGAGTTATAATACAATTTCAGCCCTTCAACATTTTTAAAAACAAGTCAATTAAATCTGCTAGAAGACTGATTTTATAATTTTTAGAGAGAAAATGATGATAAAGGGAAAGAAAAAAGTAAAGAATAAAGAATAATGGAAAAGAAAGGAAAATGGAAATGATAAGAAGGAAAACACTTTTTCTTGGACCAGAGAAATGAACAGCGTTAAACTGTCTTTTTAAAGAATTTATTTGGAGACAATTTTCAAATTAAAAGGCATTTCTTTTCAAAACACATAGATTGAGACAAGCAGGGTCAGATTCTTCTATATTTTTGTAACCTAATAACAATGATAAACAATTCAAATTTAACCTTGTAGATTTACATTGGCCAAAATTTTCTACTATGTTTGTGTAGCTTTGCTCAATGTGACCTAATTTGTCCTGCAAGTCATCCAATTTGATCCAACTTGTCTAGCTTTGCTCAATTTGTCTAGCTTGTCTAGTTTTAACTAATTTGACCTAGTTTGTCTACTTTCATCACTTTGCCTAACTTTAGTCATTTTTCATTCACTTAATTCATCTCTGATTTTGGTCAAAGTGGGGTAATTTGTCTAGCTTTCATCAGAGTGACCCAGTTTGTTTAGCTTTAGCAAATTTGACCTAATTTGTCTAGCTTTGGTGAAAGTGACCTAATTTCTCCAGCTTTGGTCAACTCAACCTATATTGTTTTATTTTTGAAATCTTACAGAAGAGTAGAATCACCTAATGAAATAAAAGACTGATAGTAACAATTGAATGTTATTGTAATTTTTAATTATTACTTTTAAAACAGATGATGTGAAGAACTGGGGTAAGAAACATATTCATACTCTATCTCTCTCTCTCTCTTTTACTCTTACTTGTTTCAGTTATTTGACTGTGGCCATGCTGGAGCACCGCCTTTTTAGTCGAGCTAATCACCCCAGGACTTATTCTTTAGAAGCCTAGTACTTATTTTATCGGTCTCTTTAGCCGAACCGCTAAGTTGCGGGGGATGTAAACACACCAGCATTGGTTGTCAAGCGATGTTGGGGGGACAAACGCAGACACACAAACATATACACACACACATACATACAGACATATATATATATATATATATATATATATATATACAACGGGCTTCTTTCAGTTTCCGTCTACCAAATCCACTCACAAGGCTTTGGTCAGCCCGAGGTTACAGTAGAAGACACTTGCCCAAGGTGCCGCGCAGTGGGACTGAACCCGGAACCATGTGGTTGGTAAGCAAGCTACTTACCACATAGCCACTCCTATGCCTATACATGTATATATATCACGTCTATTGTTTTATTGGATTTGCTCATTGGATTGTGGGTCTATGATGGGACCCACATTCACAGTAAAGCCAATTAAATCACTGATACCCCAGCACTTTATTTAATTTATCAACCTTAGGAAGATGAAAGGCAAGCTTGATTTTGGCAGACTTTCAGGTTAGAACATAAAAGATGGTAATAAAGTGCAACAAATTATTTTGACTGACACTTTACCAATTCCATCTTTTACCACTATCCCCTACCTTTAGGTAAATATTCTTGTACATGCACATTGTTATTCTTATATACATAAATTTATATTTACAAACACCCAACCTCTTAAACATATATATATATAGATACACACATACAGATATACAGATATTCTCTTATACTCATGTACATGTATCACATATGCCCACATGTTTGCATAGTCTTGCAAATACATTTATACATCGAATAAATGTGTTTATGTAAATCATATTCAATATGTTTGATAAACATATATTTAGTCTTACTGTGAAAATATAACATGCAGACAAACCTCAGGAGCTTTGGCAGCTAAAAGAGAAAAGCGTGTTGCTCACATTTATTCATAACTGTGTGTGGTGTGTTTGTGTTTTTGTTATTTATATATAAATATTCGTATATTTATATAGCAACATACACAGACTCGTGCAGGCACACATATACTTACACACTCACACATAACATGCAGTAAAGAGCAATTGATAACATAAATGGGTTTTCATGATTCTACACCATTAGTTGTAAACCTTAATCTTGTCTAGCCATACCTTTTGAGCAGTTTGACTAAAAACACTTTAGGAGATTGAAACACATGGATGGCATTTGTAATCGATACCCGTTACTCTATACATAAATAAAGTCTCTTATGGGTACATAATCCTCAATTTTATTATTCTGCTACTCTGTTATCATTTAAAAAATAAATACATAAATAGAAAGGAACAGACGACAGATTCTCGGTGGGTATTTACCTCTGCTTATTGAACATCATATTCCAAACAAAATATATTAATATGTTTATAATGTCTTCTTTCTTTGACCCGTACATTGAGAGGGCAACACTTTGAAGTCATATCTGACACATCACCTTTTTTTTTAAATACCAAGCCATAATGCCTGAATATCAAGCTTACAATTACATACTACATGTCATGGTTAATATTGATCAAAATTATATTTTATATATAAGACACAAACATGGCTGTGTGGTAAGAAGCTCATTCCAAACCACAGTCTCTGGTTCAGTTCCACTGCATGGCACCTTGGGCAAAGTTTTGTTAATGAATTTGATAGATGGAAACTGAGAAAGCCTGGTGTGTGTGTGTATGTATTTAATTGAAGTGATGCTTGCAGGCGCAAGGACATCTGTCTGGAGTATAAAAGCCCCATTTAATATTTAAAATGCGGTGAAGGCATATTTGGTGGAAGTGTTCCAACAATTTGAAATGTTTTTCATAACACATCCATTTTTCAGGAGAATACAACAGGGATGGTAAGACAAACGATTTGTAAAGAGCCAATTTTGTGTTGTTATTTATATGTTGTTGGCACCAGATGCATGACTCTAAACCACCAAATGCTTGTGCTGCCCTGTGAATTCACAGATGTATTTCCGTGTCCAGATTTCCACCATTTTGTACAGAGCTTCCAATCTCATGTAACTTCCCTTTAACAAAAAATTTAAGTGGGGTTACAAACAGCACCACATGCAGGCTGAAACATTACAACTGTTTGTTTTAGGTTGATGGTCAAGCCAAAATCATCACAAGCTGAGTCAAATGCAGACACAAGAGATTGCAGGCCTGTTTCAGAGTGACCAACTAGATCGCAATCATCAGCATATAAGAATTCCCTAATGAGTGAAGTAAAAACCTTTGTTTTGAATTTCAGTCTGGTCACATTAAAAATATTCCTTGTTGTTCAATATTTTATGTAAATACCCACCTTGAAGTTTTGAAAAGTGTGTGACAGCACAACAGCGAAGTATATTGTAAAGAGGGTGAGTGCATCAACATCTTGCTTTACTCCATTTTCCATAGCAAAAGATTCAGAAAGCCTACCACCAAAATTAACTCTAGCCTTCATATCTTGATGCAAAGCCCTGATCATGTGTGTGCATATAAATACGTACATACATACATATATATGTATGTATATATACACATATATATGTATGTATATATACACATATATATGTGTGTGTATATATATATATATATATATATATATATATATATATATATATATATATTCTTTTACTTGCTTCAGTCATTTAATTGCAGCCATGCTGGAGCGCCACCTTTAGTTAAACAAATCGACCCCAGGACTTATTCTTTGTAGGCCTAGCACTTATTCTATTGACCTCTTTTGCTGAACCATTAAGTTATTGAGACGCAAACACACTAGCATTGGTTGTTAAGCAACGGTGGTGGGAACAAACACAGACACACAAACATTCACATACATACATACATACATACATACATACGATGGGCTTTTTTCAGTTTCCATCTACGAAATCCACTCACAAGACTTTGGTCAGCCTGAGTCTGTAGCAGAAGACACTTGCCCAAAGTGCCATGCAATGGGACTGAACTCAGAACCATGTGGTCAGGAAGCAAGCTTCTTACCTCACAGCTATGCCTGCACCTATATGTGTGTGTACATATATAGATTGAATTGGGGAATTTCTCCATAAGTATTCTATAAAAACTGAAGCTCTCGATAATTGTGACCTTTTAGAAATAGGACCAAAATCTTTCTCAAAAACCTACCATCTGGTAAAAAAGAACATACATGATTATGTAGTCCAGGATATACTATGCCAGAGAAAAATAAAGTGACAGACATATTTGTAGCTGCAAGAACAAAATTTAACATGCCCAAAATATTCTACCTGTGTTATGTTCAAACTGGCTAAATCTGGGCTCCCATATTTTCACGATAATGTCATACTAAAAACAAACAATCACATCATCAACATCTTGAAGCTACAAGAGAATTAAATCAGAACAATGTGAGAAAATAAACATTACATCTGACAGAGTAATCTGAATGCTAAAGGGTTAAGATACTTGTAGGTTGTGATTTGATAAAATAAATACCAATTGAGCACTGGGTTTGATGTAATCAAATTCTTCGCTCCTCCAATATTGTTGGCCTTGTGTCAAAATTTAATACTAATATATCAACACTAACAATATGCTGTACACAGTAAAAAAAAAAAGCCTCACTAAAATTCCTGTAATACTGTAGGGTCATTCATATTTTTCTTTAGTTAGATTAGCAATAGTCTCCATATTTTGCTGCCTTGATACTTTTAAAACTTGAATTGATTGATTTTATTGGATCTGTCTTCTTCGCCTGTTGTTTTTAGATTCTCAGTGCCCAGTAATGGGAGTTTTTGTTTACCAGTTGCCTGGAAAATCTCAGTTAATCAAAAATTTTCAACTCACTACATTAAATCTGTGAGATCCTGCAGCATTTGTACTTAGTATGCAGAACGTTCTCCTGAGATATTTTCATTCTGCCATATTGCTAAAATTATTCTTCTTTACATCCTGGCAGCAGAACTTTTAAGAAAAGGAAAAACAACTCACTCATGGAGTGCCAAACTAACTGAAAACTAATGAGTCTTTTGTGTTGATTTACAGGCAAATCCTCTCACACAAGAAGAATAAATGAATGACCTAATTGGAAGCTGATTAGGCAATTATGTAAATGCTAGAATACATTAAAGATGGTTGTAACAAGTAAGCAAGTTTTCTGCAGTTTTTAAATTAGTTATTGATTGCTAGAACTTAAAACAACATGATTTGAATACTTACCGTTGTACACAAATTTAGGCAACAGAGCTAAAGAAAAAAGAAAAGAAAAACAAAAAAAAACAAAAAGAAAAAGCTGAAAAAAAAAGACAAAAGGGTGTTTATATGACAGAACAGATTTACAAATGACAAAATAATATTTCCACAAAATATTTACTAATATCCTGACTCATGAACTCAATTGTAGGGTTCATTATACTGTTGCCATTCACTCGACTTATCCAGTTTTAGAAGATAAAGATTAGTAGATGTTGCAACATTAATACAAAATGGATGCATTTATTCATGTTTATAAAGAAAGCATAAGGACAGCATCTGATGTGGGTATATTCAGATGAAAATTATCAATTAATAACACGCGACATTTCTGAAATGAGAGATATGGACAAAAGATTGTTCACTTGGTGGGATCATGTGAAAATGAGGATGGCTTTTTACAATAATCTTGCTATTAGAAGCAGGAAAGATTTCTTTCCTTCTGCAAGAATGGAATATTTTCTTTGAATCTTTTCAGAACAAATTCATCCACACATTTGGAATACAACTGTTTCAGTTGAATTGTTAATAGTTAATTCCTTATGCTTCTCTATTTCTATTAATCTTTCACTCTCATTCTGAATCCCTCTTTCTTTTTCCTATATGTATATACATATGGATATATATCTGTCTGTCTGTGTCTCTCTCTCTCTCTCTCTCTCTCTCTCTCTCTCT
>NC_068990.1:57176981-57178231 GCF_001194135.2 Octopus bimaculoides | reverse complement strand
TATATATATATATATATATATATATATATATATATATATTTATATTAACACATAAACATATATGTACACATGTATATACATATATATATATATATATACATACATACACACACACACACACACATATATTCATATAAATACAGACAAACATATTAACATATATTCAAGCACAAATTCAGATCAGCTAAGATAGAATAACAGACAGACTGACAAACAGACATGATAAGGAAGAGACCAAGAGATAGGGAGGGATGTGGACAGACAAAATATTTAAGAGACAAGTGCATATATCATCATCACCTTTTAACGTTCACTTTCCATGCTGGCATGGGTCAGGTAGTTTGACTAGTACTGGTAAGCCAGAAAGCTGCACCAGGTTCCATCTGGTTTCGCATGGTTTCTACAGCTGGATGCTCTTCCTAATGCCAACCACTCTGAGAGAGTAATGTGTGCCTTTTACGTGACACCAGCACAGGTGTCATTTACATGATACCGGTAACGGTCATGACTTCAATTTCACGGGTGCTAATTACATGACACTGTTAATGGTCATGATTACTGTTTCACTTGGCTTGATGAGTCTCCTAAAGAACAGCACTTCGCCAAGGCATTGGTCCCTTGTCATTGCCTCCATGAGGCCCAAAAAGATGTATATGTGTGTGTGTGTGTGTTTATATATATCTGTACCTTCAACCATAGTTTTAACTCACAACACCCGACATAAAACCACCTCCCCCTTTACTAAACTCTCAGTCAATCAAAGTGTCTCTTTGATCTGGTGACTCGAATGGTGACCACATTAAAAAAGTACTCAGCACACTTAGTAAGATGGTTGGTGTTAGGAAAAGCATCTAGCAATAAAACACAAAGTCAAAAATGACTTAGAAGTGCTCCTCAAAACAGTTGCATCTCGTCAAACCATTCAAGATGTGCCAGCATGAAAGGTGGACCTAAATGACAATACATACATATATATATATATACATACATATATATATATATACATACATATATCTATATATATACATACATATATATATATACATACATATATATATATATACATACATATATATACATACATATATATATATATACATACATATATATATATATACATACATATATATATATATACATACATATATACATACATATATATATATACATACATATATATATATACATACATACATATATATACATACATATATATATATACATACATATATATATACATATATATATAC
>NC_068990.1:57166779-57171380 GCF_001194135.2 Octopus bimaculoides | reverse complement strand
TGTCATATATATATATTGTCATGACCACTAGTGTGGTCACCATTCAAGTCACCAGATCAAAGAGACACTTCGATTGACTGAGAGTTTAGTAAAGGGGGAGGTGGTTTTATGTTGGGCGTTGAGAGTTAAAACTATGGTTGAAGGTACAGGAGCAAGTTTGTTGCTGATGTAGGGATACATGGTTACTACATATAAGATAAGTGCGTAACTGGAGTGGAGATAGAAGATGAAATGAAGGTGATGTTGATAAGGTGTCAGAGCATAAGATGTAAGAAACTGAGTAGAAGAAAATACGAGGACAGAAGCTCAGGAAGGGTAGGTAAAAGTTGTCATTAGGATGGGGAGAGAATAAAAAATAGTTAACGGTAGAGGAAGAGATGATCGAACAGAAGGGAATGATGAAATATGTAGTTATGCTTTTATTTCATTACAGCAGCAAAATAATACAGTGGTTAGGAGAGTGATGGTGGGATAACTGATTGGAAACTGATTGATGGGAAAAGTTTCATAGGGTTTCACAGGGCAAGGATGCTAGCTGTGTGCATACACAATATGCTTCCAGAACCTTAGGTTTTCTGAGCCCACTTGAGCAGTGCATACTGCGAACCAACTTGGTCCATTACCATCTCTTCTGTGATGTTCAACAACATCCTGAGATCCCCCTTCATTGCTGTCTTCGTGGGTCCTCCTCTTCTGTACATTATGGAACTTCTTTATGCAACTAGTACTTCTTTATACAGTGGAGGCGCAATAGCCCAGTGGTTAGGGCAGCGGACTCCCAGTCATAGGATCGCAGTTTCGATTCCCAGACCGGGCGTTGTGAGTGTTTATTGAGTGAAAACACCTAAAGCTCCATGAGGCTCAGGCAAGGGTTGGTGGCGAACCCTGCTGTACTCTTTCACCACAACTTTCTCTCACTCTTTCTTCTTGTTTCTGTTGTGCTTGTAATTCAAAGGGTCAGACTTGTCACACTGTGTCACACTGAATATCCCCGAGAACTACGTTATGGGTACACGTGTGGACTGCTCAGCCATTTGCATGCTAATTTCATGAGCAGGCTGTTCCATTGATCGGATCAACTGGAACCCTCCTTGACGTAAGCGATGGAGTGCTGTGCTGCTGATACTTCTTTATACACCTTCTCTCATCTATATACTCCTGCTGTCATCTATATGGATTGCATGCACATACCAGTGCAGTTTTTTCTCCTGCACTCAATACCTGAATCCTCTTATGTCCTCTCAACACATTTGCATTGGGTTTACTAAAAAGTCTGTTAGGTTACATATATGCATACATATGTATGTGGGCGTCTCCCTGTTTTTAGAGTTGGTACACTGAATCCATGCATATTGTCTGCAGTAACTAGAATTTATCACTGCTTCAGAAAATTCTAACTCATTACACCATGTAAAAGCAGATGTAAAACTTCTGTAACAATGGTAATATGCATACATGTGCACTCTCTCTCTCTCTTTCTCACTGAGACAGATAACATCAGATTTTTCTGCACAACAATATCAATATATATTGCTATATAAATACATAAACTCTCATACATACGTAATGTATTTTTCCATTATCAAACTGTTATTACATGTTGATAGGAACCAATCACAGATTTGTAAATGTAATGGGGAAAAAAAAATCAAAAGAATTATTAATCTTTTGAAGATTATCTAAGACATTCTAATTATTTATACAGTTGATTACCCACCTCTCGTATATAATTACTTACTTGCATATTTCTACATCTTACCACATGAATTTATATGTGTGTGTGTGTGTATATATATGTCTGTATGTATATATATATATATATATATATATATATATATATATATATATATATATATATATATATATCCTTTCTACTGGAAGCACAAGGCCTCAAATTTGGAGGAAGGGATTAAGTCGATTACATCGACCCTAGTGCATAACTGATACCCATTTAATCGACCCCGAAAGGATGAAAAGCGAAGTCGACTTTGGTGGAATTTGAACTCAGAATGTAGTGATGGTTGAAATATCACTAAGCACTTCCAAGGTTCTGTTCACATAGGCCATTCTTAGATCATGACGAGCAGTTGTGCACCTATGATAGCTATACAGGAGTTCTTTGCTAACTATCAAGATGTCATTATATCCACATTTGAATGCAGTGAGCTGGCAGAATTGTTAGCCTGCTGGACAAAATTCTGAGCAGTATTTTGTTTGTCTTTATATTCTGAGTTCAAATTCCACTGAGGTCAATTTTTATTTCATCCTTTTCGAGTTAGTAATGAGTACCAGTTGGGCTTAGGGGTTGATGTAATTGACTAGACCCCTTCCTCCAAACTTTCAGGCCTTGTACCCATGATGGAAAGGATTAAAGGATTATTTCTACTGTTGTGTACTTATGTGCTATACTAATTTCTCACTTTACTATTCAATGGTTGTTGTCTGCTGCAGCAATCAAAAGCCATGTACATGGGTCTTATTTCTATACTGCCTTCCTTTCACTTAGCATTGATCCTATCAGAGTTATTATTGATGTTAGTAGTGGTAGTTAACTTCTTCTTAGTCCATGTTGCTAATCTCTTTAATTGTGCCAGTCCCATAGTATCCCAACTGTTGGTATTAGCACTGGTACACAAAAGCACTACATGGTATGGTCTTATTGAATGCTGACAGCTCTTACTTCTATTCTTTCTGAAGTCAAGTGAAATATTACTTTGTCACTCTAGTTTTATTCTCAGTAGCAATGTATATAACATTGCCATCAATTCAGTTGATATCAGTTATCATTGGAGGCAGGCCAATGTGTTATCCATATTCTTTAGCTGATCTACACTGTTTACTCGAACCCCAAGTGACTATCAAAAATGAATATTCATTCTGATCAATCTTTCATTCTATGTCCCATGAGAATGTTATGACCAGTTCTAATTGTCTCTTGGTTTTCTAAATATTACCTGAATACAGCTTCAGATATAAGCAAAAAAAGTGTGAATGACATTAATTTTCTGATCATCAACTGATTATATTGTGAGCCATGGCATTTCCACAATAGGGCTGCTATGATGAACAGCATTACAGACAGTTGCCACCCTGGAAAATTCTCTTCAATAACCTAATTCTGTTGTAACAATAATAGTTTCTTCAGTTCTTAGTAAAGGCTGTGTCTAGCTTTCAGCAGACTTCACCAATACTGCTCCATTCCCTTAAAGACAATTTTGTTGAAAAGGGGCTATTTAGCACAACCCCAAACTGCTTTCTTTTCTCCAGCCTGCTCACCAATCAACATCTCAAATGTTTTATATTGATCTTTGAGAAACATAGTCATATGAATGCTTTTTGATTATTTGTTTTTTTTTTAAAGACTGATCCAATTTCTTCAAAGAATTCAAGCTGATGACTAGCAAAGTGACAAGACATTTCTTTTACACTTTTATTAGTGAAGTCTCTTCCAGAGAATTGTGAATACGAGAGTGTATTTGTGTGCACATACATGTGTGTATTGGCATGCACTCACATAACAATCTATTGAGCTAATTATCTACACAGACAGAGAAAGAGATAGACAGACAGATAGAATGACAGGCAGGCAGATGGACAGACGGACAAAAATACAGACATATATACATGTTATTACAAACTTCCCTACTCTTTCTTTGTCTCTCATCCTCACCATCACAACCATTCCTTTCCATTTCTGTGAGACTACATGAAGAATAAAATAGGTGTATGTATGAATATACTTGCAGTTATGTAATGTGTGTTTGTGTGTGTGTGTGTGCACATTTCTTTAAGTACATTAAAGTGTATAATAACACTATGTATGTGTATGGATGCCATAAAGACATACGACTGTGTGTAATATATTCAATTCCAGAATCTTGATGAAAGGAAATTCTTGGACTTGATAGTTATGAGTCAATTTGCTTTGTTCTTTCTTGAGATACATTATCATTTCTTAACTTTCATGCAAATATTTTATATGTGAAAGTGCATAGTCTAATGGTGACGCTGTTGCACTCATGATCACTAGATCATGGCTTCAATTCCCTGACTGGGTAATATGTTGTGCTCTTGAGCAAGACACTTCATGTTTCTCCAGTCCTCCTTTTGTGGTGGGAAAAATGTTGGCCTGCTCACCTAGCCAGTGGGGTGGCATCATTGAAAGGCTAAAACAATGCAAAACGCATTGTGACCAGTGATGTGTAACAGCGTCTGACAGCCTCGTCAGTCACATAATCATGTAATGTGTGATTTTATGATATAGTTCAGTGGTTCTCAACTAGAACCCACATGATCTTTGGTGGGAGGGACCCATATAAAATTTTCTTAAAGTTCATGCGCACTGAATTGGTTATACTTTTACAATACACAAAATATCTTAACAATTTTGTTATACAATTCTTAATAATATTCATAAAAAAATATAATAGGCATAGGAGTGGTTGTGTGGTAAGTAGCTTGCTTACAAACCACATGGTTCCGGGTTCAGTCCCACTGCGTGGCACCTTGGGCAAGTGTCTTCTACTATAGCCTTGGGTTGATCAAAGCCTTGTGAGTAGATTTGGTAGACGGAAACTGAAAGAAGCCCGTCATATATATAT
>NC_068990.1:57162835-57165124 GCF_001194135.2 Octopus bimaculoides | reverse complement strand
TTGAAAGTTTCTCCATTTCTTTTAGGGAAACGTTGTCATCTGCTGGTATTGATACATCAATTAGAAAGCATTTTTTTCCTTCATGATCTTTGACAACTTATTATTATTATCATTATTACTATTATTATTATTATCATTATTACTATTACTACTATTATTATTACTATTATTACTATTACTACTATTATTATTATTATTATTACTATTACTACTATTATTATTATTATTATTATTATTACTACTATTATTATTATTATTATTACTATTACTACTACTATTATTATTATTATTATTATTATTATTACTACTATTATTATCATTATTATTATGGCAGTGAGCTGGCAGAAGCATTTGCATATCGGACAAAATGCTTAATGACATTTCATGTCTTTATGTTCTGAGTTCAAATTTTGCCAAGGGCCGATGAATTAAATCCCAGTTGGGTACTGGGGTTCATGCAATTGGCAATAAATTCCAGGCCTTGTGCCTTTAGTAGAAAGGATCATTAATATGGTTTTTGTCTCCAGGAATGGTCAACATTGGTCAGTAACCCTGTTTCAGAAGACCTTTAAAATGAAGATGAGTGGTTAAGATGAGGAGGCAGGAATGACAGTGATAGTACCTGAGCAAAAGATGATGCCAATGCTGCTGCTGTTGCTGATGATGATGATGATGAAGGTGTTGACGATGACAATGGTGATGACGAAGATGATAATAACAATTTGGACAATGATAGAAATTATAATAATGAGGTAGAGGATGGTGGTAGTGGTGGTGATGATGATGATGATGGTGGTGGTGGTGATGATTGATGAAGATGATGATAATTGATGAAGATGCCAGAGCAGAAAGAGAAAGATTATTTGAAATGAATAATTGCAATACTTAATATACTAATCACTGAATATGACAATGGAAGCAGTAGCAGCAGCAGAGGTGGTGGAAGGTGTGGCAGCAGCAGCAGCGGTGGTGGTGGGGGAAGATGGCTAAACTTTTTTATGAGTTGGCGGTATAAGAACAGGATAAAAATGGACAAAGAATTTTGTTTCTCTTTCTTCTCCATGTAGCGTCACAGAAACAGAAAGGAATGGTTGTGACTGTGAGGATGAGAGACGAAGAAAGAGTAAGGAAGTTGGTGATAGCATGTATATGTATGTCTGCCTGTCAGTCCTTTTGTCTATATAGTTAAATAGCTAGATAGGTTGTTATGTGAGCATGCATGTGCACATACACATAAATGCATAAGTATATTTATATGCATATCATCAACTTCATCATTTAACATGCAAGCTCCATGGATGTTGGACAGGTTGTCAGGATGTGATGGGTCCAAGGACTACATCATGCTCCAGTGTCTGCTTTGGTATGGCTTCTATGACTGGATGCCCTTCCTAATACTAACCACATTACAGTCCAACCTATACGAGCATGGAAGGTGGACATTAAACGATGACGATGATGATGATAATTACAGCATGTAAATGGTGCTGTTTTTTTTTTCATGGCTTAGTAATTTTCTTCTGTTAACTCTTTGATCTTGGTCAAAGTTTTTCTCATTTGAGAAAAACCAAATCAAATCTTTTTCTACTGGATTTTTCAGTTTGTTTAAGAACCTTTTAGATCTGATGTAGTTATGTTCTTTTGCTTTGGTACATGGAAATCTTTTGCTCATGAACTTTCTGAGATTGTAGTCAATGATCTGTTGAACTTGCTGGATAAATTCAGGTGTTCTGATGATTTCAGAGCATTTAGAATGCTTTTTCTGCTTTGATACAGGTGATATGTTTCCATCTTCAATTTCTAGCTCCTTACAAACTTGGTAAACGAAAGATCTGGCTAATTTTAAAAATCAAGATATTTCTAAATCGCTATGCTCAGCCTTTATAACCACAATAACAGCATGCCTCTTCATTTCTTGAGTAAGCTGAGGGTCTGCCATTATTATTTTCTGAAACAAAGATTATACAGAGTAAGCAAAAAATGCAGCAATGACCCAAAAAAGGTATATCCTCAAATACCTTAGGCACCCTGTACATAGACATCTTTTACTTGCTTCAGTCACTAGATTGTGGCCTTGATGGGGGCACCACCTTGAAGAATCTTAGTTGAACAAATTGGCAGAATATTTATTTTTTTTAAATATGGAACTGATTTTAATGTTCCTTTTTAGCTGAACCACTAAGTTATGGTGACATATAGACACCAACACCACTTGGCAAGGGATACACACAGACAAACACACACACACACACACAAAGGGTTTCCTTCAAATCCACTCACAAGCACAAG
>NC_068990.1:57161319-57162825 GCF_001194135.2 Octopus bimaculoides | reverse complement strand
TTCCTTCAAATCCACTCACAAGCACAAGCATAGCTGGGGGGGGGGAGCAGTAGAGGCAATCTGTCCCAGGCAGCACTTTTAAAGAGCAGCATTTTTGGGTCTGCTGTAGGCAATATGTGTTGCTTGTGGGGTGTGGGGTGTGGGGTGGCGAGTAGAAGGACCACCCCAGCCAGCACACACTCTAGCTATGCTAGAGCTTACAAAGCTTTGGTTGGCCCAGGGCTGTAATACATGACACATTCCCAAGGTTCCTCAGTGTGAAACTGAACCCAGAACCATGTGGTTGGAAAGCAAACATCTTACCAGAGAGCCATACCTGCACCTGTCTACAGCCATGCCTGTACAAACACCATATAATATACATACATATGCACATTTATATAAATATAGATGGACACATTCAACATTATAGGTACACATACACAAGTAGAAATGGATACACATGTATATAGACACCATTACACACACACACACATACATACATACAC
Source organism: Octopus bimaculoides (assembly GCF_001194135.2). Classification (NCBI taxonomy): domain Eukaryota; kingdom Metazoa; phylum Mollusca; class Cephalopoda; order Octopoda; family Octopodidae; genus Octopus; species Octopus bimaculoides. The sequence continues at coordinate 57,162,337 of NC_068990.1, read as the reverse complement.
GTGTGCATATATACAAATACACATGCTATAAATTGTGGTAACATTACATTTATTATACAAACTCAGATGAGTAATCTGATTGTAAGTTATATGTCTGCAAAAAAAGATCTATTCTTTAACGAAACACATGAACAATTGTATTGAATAAATCTATGGATTTTGTTTATATGTGTGTATGTGAGTGTCTATGTACATATATTAATATGTATGTATACATATATGTATATCAATCTATCTATATATTTATGTATGTGTATATATATATATATATATATGTGTGTGTGTATATATATATATATTATAATTTTCCAGAGGAAAATTTAAAAGTTAAAAACCTTATTATATATATATATATATATATATATATATATATGATGTGTTGTGAATTTATGGAAAGAAATCCCATAAAACTAGTTAAAAGTGAAGCAGTGATGATGTTAGAATATATAAAAGGAACTTAATTCATGCAGATGATCTTATCTCCTTTCTCATCTGTAGAGGGAATGTCTCTGAAACCTTTTTACTTATATTTTCAAATAACCGTTATAGCCTTTAGTTCTAGTTAATACCTAACTGGACTCACATCTCTTTTTCTCATAAGGATAAATATGAATCTCCTAGATTCTATGCTGTTATTTCCTTTCTCAAGTTCTTTGAAAGAATTTTGTTTTTACTTCTTGCACTGAAGAGTACATTGATACATAATTTATTTAATTAATTTAATTTAATCCAGTTCAATCATGAATTTGCATTATTTTATATCTCTGAATGAAGCAATCATCTGCACTAATTAAAATTCTATTATATATTTTAACAACTTCTCTTCATTTTTAACTAAATTGTTGAGTTTTATAGGATTTCTATTCATAAATTAACAACACATCATATACAAGTATCATTTCCATATCCACAAATTTACACCTGTAAACTACCAGCAAAATATGAAGAATCAACCAGTAGAAATCTTTTTTGGAAACCTCCATCTAAATTCAACATTTTTACATACAAGATCGGAAGA
>NC_068990.1:57158187-57160947 GCF_001194135.2 Octopus bimaculoides | reverse complement strand
ATATATATATATATATATATATATATATATATATATATATATATATATATACATAGATAGATACATGCATAAATATATATATGTATGTATGTATGTATAGTAACAGGTTGACTTTCCTCTTATTGTTACTTAAAGATTCCTGGATGTAGAAGCACATCCGTCACTTTGGACATTCAGAAGCAAAGTCCTACTACCACTTGTTTGGTTACTCACTTGTGTGTGTGTGTGTGCATGCACACAGACACACACATATACATGCAAACAGACTACACGTATCGACGTCCGTACACATGTCAATGTTATACATATGTCAGGCTTGAGCGAGTTCTCCCCCAACAAGGCACCAACTCTGACATAGAATGTTTCCGACCAAAATATGTTCTTGAACAGCTCTGCTCATACATCAACAATACAATATTCTGATGCTGTTTCCCTTGAGCTTAAGATTCTGATATTTTATGGTATTTACCCTACAGTGTTTTTACTTGTATGATGGTGTCTTCCTGTAGAAGTAACCTCTACCAAGTCCATGTGTAGGCTACTACTAAAGACGTAATTTTTTAATGTGTCTGCTTTGGCTACATGTGACATCTTTGGTGCACACCCATGCTTACATGGGTTTGTGTGTGTGTATGTGCACGTTGCCTATAATATGTATATGTAAGTATGAAAACATGCATGCATGTATATATGTGTGTGTGTGTGTGTATATATATCTGCATCTGTGCATATATATATATATACATATATAAATGAATTTATATGCGTGCATGTGTGTGTGTGTGCCTGTCTGTCTGTTTGTATCTGTGTATTTATGTATGTATATAAGTGTATATATATTATACACACTTACACACACATATTTGTAAAATACTAAATTTTCAATTAGATGTAGTTGAATATATTAGGTTGTATATTACTTCCATTCCTAAAGAATACATGATATGTATGAGCGTATGTGTATATATATGTACACTCATGCACACAAACACATATATATATATATACATATGTGTATATATATATATACATATGTGTATATATATATATATATATACATATATATATATATATGCATACATATATATATATATATGCATACATATATATACATATAGTTACATACAAATACATACATATAGTTACATACAAATACATACATATAGTTACATACAAATACATACATATATATATATATATATATATATATATATATATATATATATATATATATATATATATATATATATAGAGAGAGAGAGAGAGAGAGAGAGAGAGAGAGAGAGCGGTGGGGAAGACTTATGCATGTATACATGTGTCTGCATATATATGTGTATTCAGGTATGGTTGTGTCAGTAAATAAATATCCCTATCTATGTTTCTATGCTATTCGCTACATATGTATGCATAAGTTTGCATGCTTATGTGAATATGAAATTAATTATTCCCTGGGTGGCTAACTTAGTCCAGTCAAGCATTTTGTCAATCCAATAATAATGTGTTAGGCATAGTTGCATCTTTTTACTGCTTCACATGCAAACAGCTCATCAAGGTTGCCAGAGATTGACCCTATGGAATGGCCGTAATTGACCTATTTTGAACCATTACTCATTTCTGGTCATCTATCAGTTACTTATCAACAACAACAACAATAACAACTACAACAATCATGACAATGATAGCAACAACAGCAACAAGAACAATGACCACAACATCGACAACAATCACAACTGCAAAAACAATGTAAATGAAGCTGCCTTACTGAGTCTATCAAGTTTTGCTTTTATTCACAGAAGAATAGTTATCATTACAGACACATACAAACGTGTGTGCATGTGTATACATATGCATACATGCATATATATAGATATACACATATACATACATACACACACACACACACACATATACATATATATGTGTGTGTATATATATATATATATATATATATATATATGTATATATGTCAGTATATATTTGAATGCAATAAGATAGTGATACTTAATTTAAAATAAAAATCTCAGCTAGTTAGTTTTTCTATATATAGGTGTGTGTGTGTGTGTATGTATCTATGATATATATATATCTAGAAAGAGAGAGAGAGAGAGAGATAGGTAGATTGATATCATCATAATCATCATCTTTATCATCAGCATCGTCATCATCATTATCATATGTCCAATTTACATGCTAGTATTGGCAGTTCAGATTGTCACTGTCCAAATCAATTCTTATTCAACATTACTGGCCTTCTATGTGGGTTGAAGCACCATAACTTGCTCAAGCACTTGCTCAAACTCCTCCAATGCATACATACATACATATATATTATATATATTGGGAGAGAAATGTGTTCGCATGGATCATGGTATGCTTGCACTAAGCAAGGCTGCAAAGAAAGAGGTTTGGAGACGCCACTACGAAAGATTGCTCAATAAAGAGAATGAATGGGAGAAAGAGAGTCTGCCGAATGTCGACCCAACTGAGGGACCAGCTATCCGAGTTGACAGTACCATGGTAGATAAAGCAATTAAGCGTATGAAGACAGGGAAGGCCCCCGGCCCATCAGGAATCACTGCAGAGATGCTCAAAATATCTGGCAGTGTCGGCTATAGCCTAGTCACCCGTATTGTTAACAAGGTGATACACGAAGGAGTCATACCCAATGACTGGTGTAGCAGCACTATAGTCAACTGCTACAAAGGTAAAGGTGATGCTTTAGATACAAACAATTACAGAGGTATCAAGCAGTTAGATCAG
>NC_068990.1:57153555-57157482 GCF_001194135.2 Octopus bimaculoides | reverse complement strand
CAAATAGCAGCAGAATCTCTCATACCCAACCGAAAAGAATAACATGAACTTCTATGCAGAAAAATAACGGGACACCTCACCGCAAAGTTCGAAAGTTGGTATATTATTATTATTATTGTTGCTGTTATCATCATCATCATTATCACTGTTATTAGTGCTATTAGAGTATTAATAACTCCTCTGGAAAGAACTTCCAACACCTACAGAACTGACACGCATGCACTCAGCAAATTTTTTTAAAAAACATAAACAGCCTTCGTCTGTGTATACATATATGTATGCATGTACGTATGTGTGAGGGGATAAATAGATAGATATATACACACATGTGTACTCACATATATATATGCTTTTGAATCCCTTGATATCCAAATATGTTTATGCACACGGACACAGACATGTGTATTGGAGTGTCTATAACTGTTTGTATGACCTTATATACTGTTTGTGGGCTTTTTATGTGCCTTGTATTTTTGTATTTTCATTTATATATATTTTTACTGCATTCTTATTTTTTATTTCTTTTTTTTTTTTTTTTTTTTTTTTTTTTTTTTTTTTTTTTTTTTACTTTATATTTGTGTTAAATTTTTGTGAATCTCTGGAAGAGGCCTAGTGAATCATGCATGTACCCCCATTTCAGCAATTACTCTGGCAGGAGCTATTCGGATAGAATGGGGCATGCCAACGCTAGGCCAAAACAGCTGTAAGTTTCTGTTTAGTCTCAAATTCCTAATGTACTTTATATATATATATATATATATATATATATATTTATGTGTGTGTGTCTTTGTGTCTGTGTTTGTCCCCCACCACTACTTGACAACCAATGTTGGTGTGTTTATGTCCCATAACTTAGTGGTTTGGCATAAAAAGCAATAGAATAAGTACTTGGCTTACAAAAAATATGTTCTGGGGGTCGATTTCTTTGACTAAAACCCTTTAAGGCAGTGCTCCAGCATGGCTACAGCCAAATGACTGAAACATGTTAGAGAATAAAAGAATACAGTGCATTAACTCTACATTATCTAATGTCCTTCTTTTTACTTTCTTTTCTAAGACAGTAAGTTGGATGTGACTTAAAAACAATTTAGCTGCAATTGCCAGCAAGTCAGTTTTATGATTTTGAAAATAGTTGTTGTCAGTGAAACAAGAGCTTTGAAGAGTTCAGTGGCTTTTTAGTATTATGCAGTGCTGTAGTTTACCATAACATAGTGGGGTAATTGAATAACATTCATCTATAGCAGATACAAAAGCCTTAAATTTTGATGAAGAGGTGTAGTTGATCATATCAATCCCAATACTTGATAGGCATTTTTTTTTAAGAGCGATGGAAATATAAAATGCAAAATCTATTGCACTGCTCTATAGATTCTGTCAATCTACTGCCCTTGGTAATTAGCATAGTATTAATATTTTCATATTTCTGTTGAATATTAGTTTATCTCTCCTGAAGGAAGTCCATGACTGTAGTCTTAATATTCGATTATTTCCATAGGAAATCCTTTTGCATCCATTTAGTTATTCTGACATTGCTGTAGAGTTATATCAACTTCAACACACCGTTGTTGTTCTACTAACATTGGTTAGTAGAAAGTAACTGATTAGCTTGCTTAAGATTGATTTATCTAATACACTAGGTATTATGTGTTCTAATCAGTTATAGAACCACTCTAGCATCTCCATCAGACTGTTCTTAGATGAGATTAAGGGTTTGGGTTGATGAATAAAGTTAATAAGTGAAATGGGCATATTTCAAATTAACATTTGTTGGTATTATTACATATTATTCCAACTTTTTATGTTCTGAATTCAAATCCTTTAAATGTCAGTTGTATCTTTCTTCTTTTTGGGGTCAATAAAGTAAAGGACTGATCAAGTATAGGAACACATGTAATTGTCCGAGACCCTCCTGTAGAAATTTGAACCTAAATTAGAAAGGAGTGAGATTAAATCCTGCTGATGCCAGCTATTGCCTTTCATTCCCCCCAAGATTGATAAAATAAAGTACTAGTTAAGCGTTAGGGGTCAGCCAATTTCCCCTGCAAAATCAGTATAACTGTGGCTCATCTTAGAAATGAGCCCTGTGAGACTGCTACATTGGGTGTTGCTGGCCATTCTCTACAGCAACATCTTTGCAATCATGTCTGTAAGGCACGGCTGAACACATTTGTGCTGGAGTGTACAACATGTTACTCCCTACTCTCCTCTTTTGCTGCTTAATCCCACCTCTAATTATTTTCTTTTTCTGTTTTTTCTTCATGAAGTAGGTTCTGTCTTATATTAGGAATAATCCTTATTATTACTAGAGCTGTGGATTAGCAAAATTCTAAGAGTGACAGACAAAATATTTTGTATTATTTTTCTGGATTTATTACATTTTTCCATGTCATCTTCATCTTTTATCCTTCTGAAATCAATGAAATAAGCTACCAGCTGCCTACTGGAGTCAATGAAATTGGTTAAGCCTCTGCTTCAAAAATTTGAGAATGGATTATTATTACCCTCCTCCTCCTCCTCATCATCATCATCATCATCGTCGTCGTCACCATCAACATCACCATCATTATTATTATGTTTTTTTTCTTCTTCAAATTTTCTTCTATTTCTCGCCGAGTGTTTTCTGTACACCTAGGGCAGAGAAACTCATTGTATGCATTCCTAGTTTACACATGCAAATTCACAGGTAATATATGTATTTAAAAAAAAAATTAATAAATAAATAAATTCATGAATGGATGTTGTTTTCACAGTGATAATGCTCTTCTCAGTATATGATTCGTTCTAGTTAACATGATTTTTTGCACTTCCTGTAGGGATGGTAAGCCTGGTATCATTTTCAAATAGGTTTCAGTACCTTTTTTTATAATTCCTAGAGATCCTACAATCACTGGTACGGTAGTCGCCTTGTGGTGCCACATTTTTTCAATTTCTATTAGCAAGTCTTTACATTTACTGATCTTGTCAAATTCTTTTGCTGCTATATTATGATCGAACAGAATACTCATGTCAATTAATAAACACGTCTTCTTTGTCTGATCTTTTATAATAATATCCAGTTTATTAGCTTTCATAGTCTTGTCAGTATGTACAGGGAAGTTCCAGAGAATCGATACATTTTCTCCCTCAGTCAGAGCTTCAGGATGGTGTTTATACTATTTGTCAGTAGTTTTGATTTTATAATGCCGATATATTGTCCAATGTAAATACTGGCCAACTCTGTCATGTCTTGCTTTATATTCTACAGGTGCTAAAGCTCTACACCCTGAAATTAGGTGGTCTATAGTTTCAATCGCATCGTTACAGAATCGGCATTTTGGGTCAGCTCCATTTTTTTATCACATTGGCTTGGTAGTTCCGGTTTAATAAGCTTTGGTCTTGAGCAGCTAATATGAAACCTTCACTCTCTGCTTTTAGCCCTGAACTTCGTGGCCATTGATGCATGACCGTTGTCCCGCTGGGTCATATTAGTGTTTCTATGGCTTTCAGCTACTGAATGGTCAGAGCAGCGAGGAACATTTCCAGCCGCTGCTCCTCTTATTATTATTAGCATGCCATTGTTATCAAGTGAACGATATTTCGACATCTTGTGTGTCTTCCCCAGGTTCAAAAAATAAACTTATCAATCTACATAATTTTGGTAATATTTATAGGTAATATTTATGGCACTCTTCTATTTTTTGCTTCTATATTTTCTGGAGGAGTAACCTCAATCTTATGAATATTATCATTATTATTATTGTTGTTATTATTATTATTGTTGTTATTATTATTATTATTGTTGTTATTATTATTATTATTGTTGTTATTATTATTATTATTGTTGTTATTATTGTTGTTATTGTTGTTATTATTGTTGTTATTATTATTATTATTGTTGTTATTATTATTATTATTGTTGTTATTATTATTATTATTGTTGTTATTATT
>NC_068990.1:57141783-57153379 GCF_001194135.2 Octopus bimaculoides | reverse complement strand
CATTATTATTATTGTTGTTATTATTATTATTGTTGTTATTATTATTATTATTGTTATTATTGTTATTATTATTATTGTTGTTGTTGTTGTTGTTGTTGTTGTTGTTGCTGTTGCTGTTGCTGTTGTTATTATTATTATTAAGGCAATGAGCTGGCAGAATGCTTACTGGTGTTCCATCTGCCTTTGTGTTCTGCATTCAAATTCTGCTGAAGTTGACTGTGCCTTTCATCCTTTCAGGGTTGATTAAATAAGTACCAGTTGAACACTGGGGTCGATTTAATCGACTTAGTCCCCCAACCCCTAAATCTGCTGGCTTTGTACCAAAATTTGAAACTGGTATTATGAAGGTGTATACAGTTGTAACTGATCACTGGTTCACAATATGTTGAATGTTTTTGATTAGGTACAAAGTATCTACTATTTCTGAGGGAGTTGTCTGTGTGTGGGAGGTGGGATGTAAATAAAGTAAAATGGTTTCAGGTGTGAATAGAAGATGCTCTGAGATTCAATGGCTTACTAGGAGCTCAAAAAACTGATGTGTTTTGAAATTGCTCTTTGCACAAATTTTGGAAAATGAACTCCAAATCTGAGTGTATTTCTGATATTAAATTTAACAACTCATAAGATTTGAAAGGTAATGTCTATGAAATGTTCTTGGATGAGAGGCATGTATCTATGTATATGTTTGAATGTCTAAATATATATATATATATATATATATATATTAGGGAATAAAAAATTTATTTCAACCTCACAGGCAAAAATCGGTATAATATTATACCGGGTTTCCTTATATATAATATATATATATATGTATATAACTAATTTAGAGACAAACCACCACTCTACAAATCAGTCAACTCAGAACCCGTCCAAATCCATGCTGTGAGGCATATACCATCTTAATATATCTAATATTTTAATCTAAAAATTTTAATTAAATAACATATTACATAAATAAATCATAGAAATATCAATTTAAAAAATTTTAAAGTCAAATTTATAAATTGGACAGTAAAAATTAATACAATAAAATGCAGTATGGAAGTATAAATGTCAAAAGTTAGTGATAGTACATAGACTACGTGCGTTTCATGGCTGAAATAGGCCTATATAAAATCATGAGCAAGTTCTATCCGAGTTCATTAGATCGGGGAAATGATTTTACTCCCAAAATCAGTCACTCTTCAGGTCAAATCCCTAAGAAAATACCTAAAATCATTCAAAGAATAAACATAAACATGAGAAACAAAGATATATATAAAAAGACAAAATCTGTAAACTAATCCCCACATTAACGGTATTAATATAATTATTAAGAGTCACAATCTAAAAATATTATAGTATAATAGTAAACAAGGTTAAAACATTATGGAATACGTGGATAATAGTAAAAAAAAAATGTGTTAGTGTACAAAGTTACTAAAAGACGGATGTCAATATTGTTTATAGAATTAAAATAAGAAAACATGACTTATCTGCCGGCTGGTAACTGTAAATTTTTTTAAAAAATGGCTGTGCCATAGAATTTATACTAAAATGTCACGTGATAAACATGGCGTCTATTACCCAAAAGTACATGCGTATTATAATTATCAAAATAATAACGAAAATATCGAAAAATAAAATCTACCTAAAATAAAACGTTTTTTGAAGATTAAAAATACTAAAATACTTAAACTTGCAAATTAACGCAGAGTAATAACTAAACCCATACGAGAATTCTATTTTACGTAAATAATGCTATGAAAGTTAATACTGAAAAGTCACGTGACAAACATGGCGTCCATTACCAGAGGTAAGTACGTGTTATAATTACTAAAATAATAACGAAAGTATCGAAAAAGAAAATCTACCTAAAAAAAAGTTGTACTTCTGGGTAGTAGACGCCATATTTATCACGTAACCTTTTAGTATAAATTCTATAGTACAGCCATTTTGTTTTAAACTAGAGTTACCAGTCATGTTTTCTTATTTTAATTTTATAAACAATATTGACATCCGTCTTTTAGTAACTTTGTACACTAACACATTTTTTAATACTATTATACAATAATATTTTTAGATTGTAACTCTTAATAATTATATTAATACCGTTAATGTAGGGATTAGTTTACAGATTTTGTCTCTTTATATATATTTTATTTCTCATGTTTATGTTTATTCTTTGAATGATTTTAGGTATCTTCTTAGGGATTTGACCTGAAGAGTGACTGATTTTACGAGTAAAATCATTTCCCCGATCTAATGAACTCGTATAGAACTTGCTCATGATTTTATATAGCCCTATTTCAGCCATGAAACGCACGTAGTCTATGTACTATCACTAACTTTTCACATTTATACTTCCATACTGTATTTTATTGTATTAATTTTTACTGTCCAATTTATAAATTTGACTTTAATATTTTTTAAATTGATATTTCTATGATTTATTTATATGATTTATTTATGTAATATGTTATTTAATTAAAATTTTTAGATTAAAATATTAGCATGGATTTGGACGGGTTCTGAGTTGACTGATTTGTAGAGTGGTGGTTCGTCTCTAAATTAGTTATATACATATATATATATATTATATATAAGGAAACCCGGTATAATATTATACCGATTTTTGCCTGTGAGGTTGAAATAAATTTTTTATTCCCTAATATATATATATATATATATATATATATATATATATATATATATATATATATATATATATATATATATATATATATTACACACACACATATATATATATATATTTGACTTGAGGTATCGGCTGTGCCTGAAGCCAAATACATTGTATGATAAGTACACTTAAGCTTATGCTATCATAATACAACAGCATTACAAAAGCCTTAGAGTTTCTTTTGTATTTTGGGTACACCAACGGAAGATGAAAGAGACTAGATTTGCTTAACAGGAATGGACGTTATTGTCATCGTCATTAATTATAGTTTTGGAAGCTTCTGTTGGACAGATGAAATTTGTTGAAACCAATTTTCTACAACCAGATGCCCTTTCTCTTGTCAATCCTTATGTGTTTCCAAGCAAGATAATATTTCCATGTATCCAGATATGTTCTTCATAATACAGGAAACATGATGATCATCACAACCAATCCATCTAGATAAGTGATCATGTGCCACCAATATATATACATGTGTGTGTGTGTGTGTATACATTCTAAACATCAATTATGAATGTAGAATAAAAGGAGCCATCATCATTAGCAAGATCAAACCTCATATAAACAATAGAAGCAAGCTGCATGCAACTGAGTAACAATTATAGCAATGCTTCCCTGTGCATGCAAAGTCACAACCTTCATTTACACACATACACACACTACAGAGCAGAAAAGCTTGCTCACCACCCTGAATGTTCAAGTAATTTTTCCTGAAGAGAGGGTTTTAATCCTGAAAATAACTTCTTATTTTGTTTGCTGTGTTTAAGGTGACCAGACATGTTTTCACAGAAGATTGGAAACAGAGGACACCACTTGCATGGCAGTGAAGCTTGTTTAGAACTATTAGATGATATCAAGGCAAGGAGGCACAGACACACATGTATACACATACTAATGCATGTGTGCGTATGTGTGTGTGTGTGTTTACTCATATATGACAGGCTTCTTTCAGTTTATGCCTATTAAATCCATTCACAAAATTTTGATCAACCTAGTATTATAGTAGAAGTCACTTTCCCAGCATTCCATACTGTGAGACTGAACCCACAGACTTCTTATTACAAAGCCTGCCCTGCACTTGTGTGTATGAGTGTATGTATGCATGTACATACATGTATAAGATAGATAGATAGATAGATGAATAGATAGGTAGGTAGGTAGAATGATAGATAGGTAGGTAGGTAAGTAGGTAGATAGATAGATAATAGATAGATAGATTAGATAGATAGATAGATAGATGTTACAAGGATAGATTTAAAAGCAAAATGAAGAGGGACTACACAAAATACAGCAAGGTGTCTTTTTGAGCACTCTATCATTTCTGTCAATTCCATTGCCTTTAATCAACTTACATAATATTAAAGGCTTTGCAAAACCCCAAAAGATTTTCCTGACTACTTGATCTAGCAACTTGTAAGGATGAGATTTTCTACTTCGTGGTGGGAAATATTCTTGTAGCTAATCAGCAAAAATGATACAAAAATCTGTCAACTGTACAATTTTTGGTATTCAAAAAATATTCTTCAAATAGAAAAATTTCTACTGGTCATATATGGCCCTAAGAATTCCTTTCATTCACAGACTGTAAATATGTCTAATATGATTTCACCGAGTAGTATAAGGTTAGGTTTGTTAGAATTTTATGGTTAGTTGTGGCCACACCTCAGCTTCAAAAGGATATATTCTGATTTGATGACCTTAAACATTTAATCACTGACTAAAGGGTGGCTGCAATAAATTGATTATCATTGAAGCAAAATTGAGTTTGATCTGCAGAAGATCATAGAAGAGTGGAAATAGTGATTAGGAAAATTAGATCCATGCAAGCAGTAGAAGAAGGGAAGACTGATATAGTTGAGTAATGTGAAACCTTAACATAGTTATTTAGTAAGGTGACAGTTAAATGAGAATGCTTTATGTGAGTTGTAGCTGTGAAAAGAAAAATAAGAAAGAACGAAAGTTAAAAAGAAAGAAAGAAAAGGAAAGAGAAGGCAAGCGATAGTTCCCTACAACTGGACATTGGGAATAGTTCAAGAAAAATGGTAGAATATTACATAAAATGATTAGCAATTATTGGCGTTTCTGAGGAAAATAATGGTCTTCGCTTCACTTTTCTTGAGTATTTTAGGTAAGATATATGTCATATATATTTTTCATATCCTCAAAATCATCATCACATATAGTTTTATGTGACTTTTATTTCAGAGTCCTTCCTACTTTAGACAGGTCTGCTGCAGTATTGCATTTCTTCGAAAATTACTTTCTTTGATTGATTCTTTTGTATGTCCAAACTCTCTTATATTACATCTATCTTAGTAACTTCAAATTTTCTTTTAACTTGCTTTCTCAGAGTTGCAAGAAGCTTTTGTCAATTATTCTTTCTTATAAGATACCCATGCTATAAAAAGCCATCAATATATTATTGTGTCTATTCATTGTTATAATTTTTTGTATTTAATTGCAAATTGAATTGGTTTGGTTAGAATCTTTATTTTCTGCAACAAAATGTACTTAAGGCTATTGCATATTCTTTTAGCTTATTTTGATGGAGTATGTATGATAAACACACCTCATTGCTTTTCAGCTTTGTTAGAATTTATTTAACTTTTATACAACACTTTTTCCTTCTACTTGAAAACTAAGTCAATTTGGCAAATACGTTTTATTCTTCATCAAGCTGATAAAGTTTTATTCTCTTTTATGTGCGCATATAAAAATATTTATTGTTATTAAACAAGAATATTATTGACACTGACTTCGATGTGTCAACCAGCTAAGCCATCATTAGACATATATATAAAAGTATATACTTTTATATATAAGTTAGTTGAACAATGGGGAGAAGTGGCAATCGAGGCCTATAAGAGGTGAAATCCAGGTGGAACATTGATCCCAAATGGAGGTAGGTAAGGAGGGACACATGAATATCAGCTAAAAATAAAATCACTTCACAGCTACCTTGAATTTTGAGAGTATTTCCCATTCTGAGGCTTAAACACCACATTATTCTGCCTTGTCAGATTTCTCTCAGAGGCTCTAGTGCCAATGGCCTTTGCACTTCCAAAACAGGTAAAAATTGATGCACAGCCTGAATATTTCAACTCAATGTATGCAGAAAATATGAACCCAATCCAAATCTTTGTAAGACTGAACTCTACAAAAGAGTCCTTACAGATTTTCTGATTCCTTAAACTCTTAGAATCAACTTCAAGCACTTGATACTACACAGCTAATAATATTACACAGAAATGGCAGCGAGCTTGCAGAATCATTAGCAAAATGCTTAGTGGCATTCTGTCCGTCTTTAAGTTCTGTGTTCAAATTCTTCCAAGGCCGACTTTGCCTTTCATCCTTTCAGGGTCAATAAATTAAGTACCAGCTGAGCACTGGGGTCGATGCTATCGACTTATCCCCTCCCCCAAACTTGCTGGCGTTGTGCCAACATTTGAAACCAATATTACACAGAAATTTCATTTCAATATCTGCAGGAAAATGTGGGTCTGATTCATATTCTTTCAAGAATGAAAAATTTACTATCGGTGCCTAGCAGTGATTTTCGTTCCTTAATCCTTTAGTATTCAGATAACTCTGTAATGCATATTTATCCACATTGGTTTGAATTAATTATGCAATATCTCATAGCTTCAATATTTCAATGATGGGATTGATCATTTTTAGAATAACGTTGTTGGGTAGGTATGAGAAGCTTAGCCAGATCTGGTAGAATATTTGGGCCTGTTATAGCCAGATTAAATGCTAAATGGTTAAACTCCTTTGAAAAGAATTTCAAACACTTGACACAACACCCAAGTAACCTAATGCAGAGACGCTAATTCTACAAAACAGTATCATTACTCAAATCATTATGGTTGGTTGCAGTTGCTTCATACTTTTGTTACAGTTGTTTTTATTGTGAGTAATTTTACAATGATATTTTGTAAGCATCCCTATGCATTAAACAAACAATAGCCGTATATATTATTTGTAATGTTACAATTTTCTTAAGAAGACTATTTTCAACCATGTGGCTCTGGGTTTAATTTCATGTCTTCTTTATTAGCCTTAGCTTGACAAATGTTCTGTTGAATTTGGCAGAAAGAAACTCTGTGGAAAGCTGACATATGTGAGTTTGCATGTGTTTGTGAGTCTATGTTCATGTACACCTGTCTAAAGCATTAGAAGATAACTTAGCCATTTGATAAATAGATAAAATATGTACCAGCCTAAAATAAGCAAGGGAACGACTTGATCAACTAACAGCACTTGAAGATGGTGCCTCAGCAAAGGAAAAAGCATTGCTCATAATGGAAAAATTTGTTTGAAATAAGAATCAAAGAACAGTTGTCAAAAACCATTTTTCATTTACCATGAAAATGACACATATAAACATACTCTTACACATGCATTACAAACACACATACGCACACACATATACTTTGATCTTAGCAGATAGTCATGTGTCCCTCTTTGTCAATCTCCACTTGGAGCTAATGTTACACCTGAATTTCACCTCTTATAGGCCTTGATTGGCACTTCTCCCCTTTGTTCGACTGACTTCTATATAGAAATATATGATGGGCTTATTTCAATTCCCATCTGCCAAGTCCACACGCAATGCTTTGGTTGGCCTTTAACTAAAACAGAAGACACCTGCTCAAAGTGCCCCCCTATAGATTTGAACCTGAAATCATGTGGTTGGAAAGTAAACTTCTTAACCACATATCCATGCTTGTGCCTTCAAAATATATGAAAATATATATCAAAAAGAAAAATCAAAACTATAACATGAAATTTGTTTTATATCTTGGTGGCTGAATACGCAGATAAGCTGCAGGTAAAGGAGATGTAGGGCTGTTTTATTTGAATTAATCCTGCATTATCTCATAGTTCCATGATTTCAATGATGTGATTGTTTATTTTTAAAATGACATTGTAGGGTAGATATGAGAGTCTGACTCTAGCCAATCGAACATAAGCAAGTAAAATATTTGGGCCAGATATGGTAGGTTTAAATGCCAAAGGGTCAATCTGAAGCCACTTCTTTTTTAATCACTGGGAAAACCCACATGCTTTCAAGAATGTTAGCAATCACAAACATTTTGCCACCAACCAACATAAGTGAAAAGCATGGATGACTAATTGAGTCGCTGAAGGTTGGTTCCTGAATAGTTTTGTTCACCAGGGAAAGAAGAATGGTCCTAAGAAGTGAATTACATTCAAAATTTTTTAAGTTTTAGATAACGCTCAACCACAGCAATTCAACAATTTTAATTTACAATTGAGAGCCTCTTCCTCTCTCAGCTGAGAGTTCCTTGTCTTGCAAGCTACTTGGCAATCCTGTGAGTGCTGGTGCCACATAAAAAGCACCCATGTTGGCACCACATAAAAAGCACCCAAGCTAGTGTCATGTAAAAGAGCACCCATGCCAGCACCACATAAAAGTTCTTGTGCTGGTGCCACGTAAAAAGCACCCAATACACTGTGAAGTAGTTGACATTAGTAAGCACATCTATCTATAGAAACCCATGCAAAAAAGAAACTGGAACCAGGTGCGACCCTCTGACTCGCCAGCTCCTGTCAAACCATCCAACCCATGCCAGCATGGAAAATACACATTTGATGATGATGATGACAATGACAACAACGATATGAATGCCTCCTTATTTCATTTATTTATTCACTGGTATTTTTCTTTACTCTATTTTTTTTTCATTATTTTCTTTCTGTTTACTTTTGTAAATTGTATCCTTTTCACTAAATAAATTAGGTGTTATGTTTGTTTGATAATGATTTGATCTGGGCCTGTGTTAAAACTTAAGTAATTACATAGCACGAAAGTAATTGTAGCCTTTTAAGAACACATAAAAATTTAAATTTATATTTTGCTATTTTTTGTACGTGTATGTGTGTGTGCCTGTTTTGTGTTTTTGTGAGTTCAAATGTTATGAATTGCTGAGATGTTCTAGATGATTTGCAGCATTATCTGAAATTTATAAGATTTTGAATGCAATTTTCTCTTTATTACTATATTCCTTTACCCAGTGAACAAAACTATTCAGAAACCAATCTTCAAAGAATTGCTTAGTCATCCATGAGTTTTTTGTTGTAATGGTAGGTTTAGAAGAATCTTGTGATTACTAACTTTTTAATTTGGGCTGATAAGCAGTATAGAGGAGACATCTAGTAGAGGTTAGCATTCTTCACTATGCCCACTAACTACCAGCATTATAATCACTTGTTATCATTACTACTGACTACCACAAACCAATGAGGAGTTTTCACTAGTCTTTTAACCTACTAGGAATAACAGCTAAATCTCCTTCAATTTGCAATTTGTTGTATTTAGATAGAATGACATTTTGGACAATATAGTTATGGATATAAAAGTGAATGGAAAAGTGGGTTGATCAGAGCTGGAAGACATTGATCCACAAGTTATTGCTAACTACCACCACCTCTTACTACTTCCCTAAACTACACACTACTATTATCAACTACCAAACTATCACCACTTGCAAAGTCTTTAAGAAGGATCAGAATTCAGCACTTTTTTTTAACAGTACACTTATCTTACAGTACAGAACTGAAAGAGCTTCCCTAAATTGGCTGTAAATATTCCAAGGCACCTCTTGGCAGCTAAGAAGACAGTTAAGTGTCTTGTCCAATGACAATATGCTATGCTGGGCATAAGATGCAGACCTCTAATACTTCAGCTACCAGTTGCACATCATCTTCAGTGGCTGCATTTTCAAATTTATTTATAAGATCTAAAGGCTGGAATGAGTTAACTTTATGCAAAATATAATTAACCAGCATCACTTACTAGCTGTAATTTTCATGTCAATAGCATTAGATAATGGTTTCAAAATTTGGTACAAGGCCAGCAGTTACAGAGGATGGGTTAATCTGACTACATCCATCCCAGTGCTCAACTGGAACTTATTGTATTGAGCCTCGAAAGGATGAAAGGCAAAGTCTACTTCAGCAGAATTTAAACTAAGAATATGAACACTGGCAAATTGCCACTAAGCATTTTGCTCAGCATGCTGACAATTCTTTTCTACTCTAAGCACAAAGCCCGAAATCTTTGGGGAGGGAGCCAGTCGATTAGGTCAACCCCAGTACACAACTGGTACTTAATTTATCGACCCTGAAAGAATGAAAGGCAAAGTTGACCTGGGCAGAATTTGAACTCAGAATGTAAAGATAGGCAAAATACCACTATGCATTTCCCCTGGCATACTAATGTTTCTGCCAGCTTGCTGCCTTAGGTTAATTCAATATATTAGTTTCAAACTTTGGCACATGGGGCTGGGGTAAGATGATTACATCAACCCAGTACTCAATCAATACTTATTTCATCAACCCCAGTACTCAATTGGTACTTATTTCATCAACCCCAAAAGGATGAAAGGCAAAGTAGACCTCAGCAGAATTTGAACTCTGGATGTAAAGATGGACAAAATGCTGCTAAGCATTTTGCCTAGCATGTTAACAGTTCTGCAAACGCACTGCCCTAAATGGTAACAGGTATTAACAGTACTAATGTAAAAAAGTAAATGAGCAACAGACTTAGTGATGGTGTTACTATTTACACTGGAGAGTACCTGCTGGTCAATATTCCCAAATTTGAACTTATAAATGTTCTTTGTTTATTTTTCAGCTAAAATAGCAAAATTAAAACAAAGAAGAAAAATATATTTTTGTCTTGGTGCTTATCTCACTGTAAGTGAAGGGTCTGCATTTGCATATTAAAGAACAAAATGGTGCTTAGGAAAAACACCTGCTTTATCAGACATTAGAGACCTATTACTATCAGCCAATTCCAAAGACCACACTTCCTGTCATGAGGAGACATGTAATAGGATATAGAATTCAACTTCGAACATAAACAGTCAGAACAGATGCTGCATGGCATCTCATCCGACACTGGTAATTTTACCAATCAACACTCTTGACTGAACTTGATTTATTAACTTTAAATTCCGAATGTAATTCATAGAATAGTCATCCAATAAGGAAAGATTACAGAGAGCAAGTCTTATCTATAAAACTTGTCAACTTTTTTAGTGACCCAAATTAGTTCTTATAATATTTGTTTCTATGTTTGGTCAAAGTAAAAAGGTGTAAAGGATTTATAAAATGAAAACCAAGTATTTGTTTATAATTACGTCTGTAATTGAAGGAAGACATTAAACTTGCTTCTCCAAAGATTTTGACAGTTCTATGTGGTACCTGCATAAACCCTTGTTTCACTCACTTTTTTTACTTTTAAAACTCATATTGTGATACATTTTCTATAGTTTCTGCAATAACTTATGCTCTATTATTCTCATCTAGTAATATATGGATATATATATATATATATATATATATATACAAGGTCTGATCAATAAATATCTGGACTCTTGCCATAGTAACGAAGCTAAAGCACACAGAGTGAAGCTGCTTGGCAAGGATTGGCCTTGAACTCTGTTGCATATGCACACTAAGTTTTAATGTTCTAGCTCACTTCCACTGTTTACAACAGTGCTTGGAAGGAAAGTGTGTAGCATGTGATCATCACATTGACCATGCCAGAGAAAGGTGTTCATGACGATACCTGCTCAGAGGCCTATACAAAGTTGCAGAAAGTGTATGAGATGCACACATGTACAAATGGTTCAGACGTTCCCAAGATTGCTGAAAGATGTCGATATTGACAAACGTTCTGGGAGACCTGCAACCAGCAGAACTGAGAAAAACATCACAGATGTGCAGGCAGCTGTGAAAGGAAATCATCAAATCACCATGTGTGAGTTATCAGAGCATATGCAGATTAGTTATGGTTCAGTTCAGTCCATTATCACTGAAGATTTGGGTATGAGATGCATGTCTGCCAAGTCTGTGCCAAAACTGCTTTCAGCTGACCAA
>NC_068990.1:57135332-57141773 GCF_001194135.2 Octopus bimaculoides | reverse complement strand
CTGAAGATTTGGGTATGAGATGCATGTCTGCCAAGTCTGTGCCAAAACTGCTTTCAGCTGACCAAAATGACACTCAGGTTTCAGTTGCACAAGATCTCCTTGATTCTATCAAGAACGATGAAAACTTTTTGAAAACTATGCATAGGTCTCTGAGCAGGTATTGCCAAGCTTTTGGGAAAATCTGATGCAGATTCTCTGCTCACACCTTCCTTCCAAGCACTGCTATAAACAACGGAAGTAAGCTAGAACAATGAAACTTAGTGCACATGCACAGCAGAGTTCGAGGTCAATCTGTACCAAGCAGCTTCACACTGTGTGATTGAGCTTTGTTACTATGGCAACAGTCCAGATACTTCTTGATCAGACCACATATATAAATATATCCCAAAATGGGATATTCCATAGCTTACTCTCAATACAGTCCCACTAAATATCAACTTAGATACTGATGGTATTTATCATACCCGTCTAAATGTTTGTAGAATTGTAATAGCTGTGTGAACATAGTAGTGGATTGACAGCTTGTAAGTTCAGTTTCATTGCAGGAATTTCGTGGTATTTTTAGATAAGGCAAATTTTTCTACATATTCAAGTGCTCCTAGCTATTAGGAATATATATCAAGTCATCTGACAATGTCACTCGAGATAGCTTGAGATCATATTCAAGAAAAGATTTATATTTCACCTACTTAATATCATTAAGTTGATGCCAAGCTATGTCCTTAAAATCTCACCAGGGTATTGGAGTTATTTAAATTATCTTAAGTTAACTATTCTATGGCCTTATGACTAGAATCTACTCTTCCCTTCAGACTAATTCATTAACATATGATTTCTTATAGAGATATTAAAACTTAGTAAATTGAAGCTAAATATTATGCTGGTATAGACAATATGCACTTCTGCAAACAAGAAACTCATGACAGACATGCTATCATTCTCATACCTATTCATTTTGGCATTGTATCTCACATACCATATTTTCCAGCATACAAGTTGAATTTTTATGGCTAAAATTTACAACTAGTAAAAGGTAGTTTGACTTACACACCAAAACAACTTTGGAGGACTGAAAACTCCATGTGAATTGCGGCAGGATTTGGGATGATAGTGATGATGTTTGAATGTTTACACTGTATACTATACTGGAAAATACAGTATAATTCAAAAGTATTTGTCACTAATATATATATATATACATATATATATATATATATATATATATATATATATATATATATATATATATAGATATAGATAGATACATACATATATATATACCATATGTCCTTAGGTATATAAGTTTTAGTGTAATTATCACAATGAATAATCGTTGAACATTCTATTCTCATAGAGTTATAGTAAAAACTTACGTTTTTACTTGTGTACCAAAATTACTGTTTCTAAGTTTCTTAGTGATTTGAAACTCTCAACATGAAGAAAATATTAAGTGAGGGCTTTTGTCACAAAAGTCATTATTTTATGCTGGGCTATGTCCATCTTCCTTTCATTTTCTACATGCTTTTCCTTATCATCTTTTACATCAACGTCTAAATATAAAATAGGGAGAAAGGGGGGAAAAAAAAAATAATCGCATCATTGACTGGTTGATCTAGTAGATGAAAGATGTGTTATGGCCACTGGCCAAATGGTTGGTGCAAGAATGGTCAACAGTATTGAACATCTGCCAACATACTGGAACTACATAAAGAAAAGTGGCCAGAATGGGTTAGGGTCATCGTCAATAGCATAACCTAAAATGAATATCATGTGTTGGGCAGTATTATCCAAAAGGAATCTGCTTATTAATCTATTGATGTAAGCAGTAGGGGTGCTGGGTTGGTGCTGAAATTCTTCTAAAGCAGCTCTCAAACAGGTTAAACTTGCTTCATCTTCTTTCTTTCAATTGGAAAATAAGTACATCTTGTTTTGTTTTCAGAAGATCTTGCAATGATCTTCTGAACTAACAAAGCTTTTGATTAATGCATTTTCAAATGTGCTGCCATTCAGCAGCTGAATTTTCTGTGCAATGATTTTAATAAAGAGTCATTGCAGGGTTTACAAAGGTCTTGTAATTGGCAAAAAGACATGTAATCCTTCTTAAAACACTCACATTAAATCATAAAAGTGCCCTTCTGAAGAGGCAGAAGTTCAATCAAGCAAAATACTTAAGTCGTATCATGTTAAAATGACAGTTATTTGAAACGAAATCATGAAGAAATAAATATAATTGAAGATTTCTTTGATATTTATTTAAATGGCATTATGCTATTTTAAGAGAATTTTATTTTGTGAATGTAATGTGTAAGTGTCATTAATTTACATTATCTTTACATGTAAAATGTAATATGTATATACATACATACATGCATATATATATATATATATATATATATATATATATATATATATATATATATATATATGTATGTATGTATGTATGTATGTATGTATGTATGTATGTATGTCTGCATGTATGTATGTATATTCACACATTTATGAAATAGTCATCATATACAGTTGTTCCATCTTTTTTTTTGTCCATGAATATATTGTTTATACACACACTATGACTGCATTTGTCAGAGCATACAATGTTGACTAAAAATCTATACATATTATCGCAACAAAGCAAAATATAGCTATCACATCAGTACTTTTACACACATACACACACGTGAACGCAGGTATATGTGTATGGATATGTATATATATATATATATATATTTATATATATATATATTTATATATATATATATATTTATATATATATATAGCTGGGGGGGGGGGTTCATTAGCGTAAGGAAGTATAAAGTTGAACTGCAAGTATACAGCTTTTCCACAAAATATAATGATTCCATGTTCAGTTAATTCTTAGTGTATATTACAAAAACAATTAGCCCAAGTATGTAATCGTTGCAAGGAATGTCCATCTAGTGATAAAAGTGATCAATAGATTTAACATAAAAATTTCCACCTGACTGATATTGATAGAAATATATATGACAAATGATAACCTCATAGCTAATAATAGCGGAGTTAGTTGGTTGATCATATAGCCAATCGTGACATTTAAGCAGATAAGACTAATGGACTACATGAAACTATGGCTAAGATCTTTGATCTTTAAATAACTCGATGTCTTCAACGTGTCAGCTGTGTTGGTCTTGGCTTCCGCACTCAACTGTGGCAGTTCAGCTGATATCGTAATTCTTCACTGTTTGTTTAAACAACCATAAAAGAATTCACACAACAGAGAGATTTATTTCAAATATTTTCCATTCAAGATTGAATATGAAACTATGTAATCAGTCTCAAAAGAACACTCTAGAATTTTATTGGTGAAAATAGCAAGGAATGAATCTTAAATGGTAATTCTTGAATGCAGATGAGACTTATAAATCAATCAATATTCTATTAAACCAAAGCACAAGGAGAAAAAAAAAAGGATAATTGGAAAATAGATTTATAGTGTCATTTTACATTGTTTTGTGTACATGAGAGCCATGGATGGATTCAAGTTAAGGAAAAATTTAATTTTCAGTTATTTAGCTTTGGTGTATATATCCTTAAATCTTTGTTTTACAGCAGTAGGTACATTAAAAGTTACTTACTCACAGTATCATTGCACTTATTCTTTTTATATTGTGAGCCAAATTAGTTCAGAATTAAATAACAGGTACTCTGTGGGTTATGACAATGAGAGTTCAAATTGATCCAGTCAATGGAAGAGCCAGCTTGTGAAATTAATGTGCAAGTGGTTGAACACTCTACAGACATGCATACCATTAACATAGTTCTCAGAGAAATTCAGTGTAACTCAGAGTGTGACAAGGTTGGCACTTTGAAATACAGGTTTTACTCATTTTTGCCAACTGAGTGGACTGAAGCAACATGAAATAAAGAGTCTTGCTTAAGGACATGGCGCACTGTCAGGTATTGAACACATGACCTCATGATAGTGACCCGAATATCCTAACCACTAAGTCATGACTCTTCATCTTACAATTTAAATATTCCATGTAGAAACATGATGTAATACATGTACCATTTTGCATATATTACTCATAAGCAAGTAGTAATCATGTTTTTCAAAAGGACATTACAAATTCTACAATAAATAAAAAAAGAAAAAGAAGACAAAAACAGGAACACAAAAATGTCCATTCTCAATCGTTGCTTTTTATTCCATCTGAAAATTCTTGGCGAGAAGATTGCATCAGTTTTAAGAATCCACCTTCATCTCTTTCTACATGACAAGGGTTCTCAACAGACTATGAACAGTGTCATTTCACATTGAATACAACTATAATGGAAATGTAGTTGTTAGTTGAATTTTATTTATTGTAATCTAACTTATCTCAAATTCAATAGTGAGTGTATGTAAAATATATATAAGCACAGGCGTGGCCGTGTAGCAAGAAGTTTTTTTCCCAGCCACATGGTTCCAGGTTACTTATATTTAAAGTCTGGCATTTATTCTATCGATATTTTTTGCCAAGCTGCTGGGTTATAGCTGTAAACAAACCAACCAGCTATCAGGTGGTAGTGTAGGACAAACACAACACAAGCACAAAGGCATACACATAGACATACACACATGCACACGCATGTATGTACATATGTATATATATAAAGTGTTTATATATTTTCATTTATTTATATTTTTAAATTACATATAAAATTTTTAATATTTTATTTGTGTGTGTGTGTTTATATATTTATTTATCTTTTTATATTCCTTTTTATGTATTATATTCCTTGTGTATGTATATGTGTGTTTGTGTGTGTTGAGCCACTGACCATCATATATATACATATACATATATATATATAGATAGATAGATAGATACACTGGAGTAAGCACATGAATGAGAAACAAGGTGGAAAAAAGAGTACTCAGATACCAAAAGTAGAATAATATGCTTTACTAGAAGCAGCAGAAATATCACAAAAACCGTTACTCAGTTTCACGTTCCTGTTCGTCGGATGTCCGACAGATGGGAATGTGAAACTCTGAGTAACAGATTTTGTAATATTTCTGCTGCTTTTAATAAAGTATATATAGATATATATATATATATATATATATATATATATATATATATATATATATATATATATATATATATATATATATATATAGATAGACAGATATAGATTTAGATATAGATATATATTCGAGTTTATATGATTATATATAGAAGAATATATTAATCAATAAAATTCCTACTAAGTGTGATTCTCATGTTTTATTATTTGCAATTTTTACCATTTTGCAATATTGAAATGAACTAGTACTTTCATGCATTATGTAATCATCAGGTCTATGTAGTGACAGTCTTGTCCCACAACGTATATATATATAAATATATGTATGTATGTACGTATGTATGTATGACTGACTGACTTCTTTCAGTTTCTGTCTTCCATATCTATTTACAAGACTTTGGTCAGCATGGTGCTTTAGTAGAAGACACTTGCCCAAGGTGCTGTACAATATGACTGAACCCAAGGCTACATGGTTGGAAAGCAAGCTTTTTACCTATGCAGCCATGCCCGCACCCAAAAAAACTTATTAGATAAATTAAGATGACTAAGGGTCAGACCTCGAAGAATTTTGGCTCTATGTCATTTGCGACATTTAGTTAAATCACTTTACATTCTAAATTCAACCCCCTGAGGTAGTTCTTTCAACCATCTGCTTCAGAATGAGGGTGAATAATATCAGTAATGAACTGGAGTCATTAAAGTAAATTGACATTACCCTCCTTCTCTTCATTGTTGTAGTGTTTGTGCCGAAGTCCAAAATCAATATTTATTAGATAAGTCAAGTGGCATTTGTTAACCATTTAATATCATTATAATTTTGATTATAAATAATGAAGAGACATTAAAGAAGATAAATCATTGATAGTGGATAAGTAAACAGTGTTTTCGAACAAGTCATTCAGGAGTAATAGTATGGATGGACACTGGTTTACCCTCAAAAGAAATCACTCGTTTTATATTGATGATTTGTCTAGTATGATTCATTTCGTTCAGCCCCACCCATCCTTTGAAACATGGTCTAAGCTGGCAAGGACAAACTTAGCCTTATAGTGTATATCTGTGTTTCACTATGCACATATTTATGTACATATATGCATATGTATGCATGTATACATGTCTTTATGTATCTACATATGTATGTATGTATGTATGTATGTGTGTGTGTGTGTGCATGCATGTACGTGTGTGTACATATACTGTATATATTTGCATACATGTTCTTTTTGCAGCCATGCTAAGGCTTAAAATTGAAGTGTTTTAGTTGATTGTATTGTCCCCAGTATTTATATCTAAATGTTTGGTAAATATTTTATCAATCTTTTGTCAAATATTACATGTGTGTGTGTGTCTTATATGCATACAGGCGAACATATATATATATATATATAT
>NC_068990.1:57129681-57135232 GCF_001194135.2 Octopus bimaculoides | reverse complement strand
TCATCATCATTGTCGTTTAACGTCCGCTTTCCATGCTAGCATGAGTTGGAATGTTTGACTGAGGCCTGGCAAGCCAGAAGACTGCACCAAGCTCCAATTCAATCTGGCAATGTCTCCACAGCTGGATGCCCTTCCTAATGCCAACCACTCCTAGAGTGTAGTGGGTGCTTTTTATGTGCCACACATATATATATATATATACATATATATATATATATATATATATGTGGTCCGTGAAAAGCACCCACTACACTCTGGAGTGTATATATATACAAGTTCAACTTGTATCTTGGTTCAAAATAGTTACAACATCCTTGGTACTAGAGCACCTTGACTACTGAAGAAGGTGCAGGCTGCAATGTGGACAGTGGTATAAAATATAGCAGCCAAGGGATATCCAGGTATCATAACGTGGATGCAGCCCCACTCTCCTGAGTGTGTAAAGGCTTAGATCAGATGTATAAGGGATGAAGTGCCCATGGACTAGAATATCCTACAACTTACTGTAATTATACAGTGCTGCTTCCTACCTTACTGCATCACCAATTCGTCTTCCCATTTTCACCTCCACAAAACAGTTATTTTCTGATGATATTTCTTTTTGTTACATACTCTTTTTACTTTTTTACTTGTTTCAGTCGTTTGACTGTGGCCATGCTGGAGCACCACCTTTAGTCGAAGAAATCGACCCCAGCACTTATTCTTTGTAAGCCTAGTACTTATTCTATCGGTCTCATTTGCTAAACTGCTAAGTTACGGTTGTCAAGCGATGTTGGGGGACAAACTCAGACACACAAACTTATACACACACATACATATCGATATATACATATATACGAGGGACTTCTTTCAGTTTCCATCTACCAAATCCGCTCACAAGGCTTTGGTCAGCCCGAGGCCATAGTAGAAGACACTTGCCCAAGTTTCCACGCAGTGGGACTGAACCCAGAACCATGTGGTTCATATTTGTTGTGGACAACTGTTGTAACTGCTTTTGGATTTATCTTGCATCCAAATGTCTGGAAACAAGCCATCAAATGAAACTGAAAGCAGTTGTTCAAAAATGAATGGTAAAAGGATTACACTGGATATTAAACTTGATGGTTTAAAAGACTTGTCATGGGAGAAAAAAAAAACTCAGCTACATTGCCCAAATATTAAAGCTTGGATCAACTACAGTGAGTACTGGGGTACAATGAAGTTGACTTACCCCATTCCGTGACATTGCTGGTCTTGAAACATTGCATATTTGTTCTGGAATCTAGGCTATTTCAGCAGCCATTTTCTTTAGCTGCTCAATGTTAACAACAATCTCTGTATCAGAACTGGTTGCATCACCAGCCAATTTTATGCTGTGCAAGTTCAAGGACTTCTTAAATCTTTTAAATCAGTATTTATTAGAAGGAAAAAGCTTTTAATTAGAAGTTTCACCTTCCTTTTGCTGCAGCTCATCATACAAACTTATGGCTTTTTATTAAAAAGTGAGAACAATATGTAACACTGGAGAGAAAATTCAGTCAAGTACCCAAGAAATTACTCCTTTAACAGCTTGGAAGTTCATTTTGTTATGCGTCTAATGTGATGTTTGAAATTGGACAGCTTTTGAGTGTATGGATCAAGGATTAGATTTAATGCAATGTGCTGATAGCACGATGGTAATTAAATAAAAAGCTATAAGTTTGTATGATGATTTGCTGAAAAAGGTAAGTGAAACTTCTCATTAAAAGCCTTTTCTTTCTAATAAATGCTGATTTAAAAGATATAAGAAGTCCTTGAACTTGCACAGCATAAAATTGGCTGGTAAAGCTGTCAGTGTTGATACAGGGGTTGTTGCTAATATTGAACAGCTAAAGAAAATGACTGCTGAAGTGGGTAGATACTAGAGCAAGTATAGGTATAAATGACCATGGGATTACCCCTAGAAAGTTACCCTCCGAGGCACAAGTCCAGGCAAAATTGTTTATGGAAGACCAGCAGTCACCCATGCATACCGACCTTCCCTCTCCATGCCTCCAATGTTATCCAAGGGAAAGGCAAAGTCTGATACAGCTTGGCACCAATGATGTTACAACTCATTTCTACAGCTGAGTGAACTGGAGCAATGTGAAGCAAAGTGTCTGCAATGTACGTAAAACTGCACTTTTCTAGAAATGTTTGCCTCTAGCAATTTATGATATTTCCAACAGAGCATTGCTCATTTGAGACAATGTACCAAAACTTTCTGGTAATGTCAGAGTAGAATATATCCTTAAGAATAACCCCTCTTTGCTCCAAAGTGCGAGAGCTAACTTCAAGGCATATTATTTGAAAGTAATTGATATGAAAGCTAAACCTGCAGTTAGAGACTCCTGGAAGAAGTTCAACTTAATGGATGTTGTGGATAACATAGCTGAGTCAAAGGATATAGTGAGCCTCTCAACTTTGAATGACACTTGGAAAAATATATAACCAGACTGTACCTGCAACTTTACAAGTTTTCCACTGGAAGAAAGCATAGATTAGATCCAGAAAGATATTGTGACAATTGCAAATGATGTATGGTTTTCAAGAAGTCATAGAGATGATGTGATTGAGTTGCTAATGTCCCACAGAAGAAACTCATCTAACGAAGAGCTGATACTGTTTGAACAAGAGCATGTTGAATATACAGATGAGAATATGGAAATTCTACCAACTCTGCTTAAATTGATTGCAAAGAATATTGACAAAGGGTTTGGTTGGCATTTAAAGAAAGAATTCTGCAAATTTAGGTTTATAACAGCCCTAATTGAGAAAATAGCAAAAAACTACAGGAGTTTATAATGAGCTCAGTTCCTAAACTGAACCGTATGAAGAGATGATGCACTACAAGGATCAAACAGCTTCGATATGTTCTTAATCCCCTACCCTAAGCAGATATTGATAATGAACTATAAAATTGAAGATACTATCCGTCATTGTCTTAGTAACCCTCATTCATCACAATTCTAAATTATTTCTTGTATTTTTCTAGAAACATTTTTACGTATACATATTGCACTGTGTTTGTTTAAGATTGTTATTTTCATGCATTAAAAGTGGTCATGTCGCTTTTTTTTTGTTTGTGTGTGTGAATGTGTTTGTTTTTAAAAAATCTGCAGGCATGCATCGCACGTTATAACATGAAAATCAATGGAAAATTTATTTCACATTATAGGATTCTGCATTACAGTAGATTTTCAGGAACACATTACTTCCAAAATGCAAGTGGTTCC
Source organism: Octopus bimaculoides (assembly GCF_001194135.2). Lineage (NCBI taxonomy): Eukaryota > Metazoa > Mollusca > Cephalopoda > Octopoda > Octopodidae > Octopus > Octopus bimaculoides. The sequence continues at coordinate 57,131,999 of NC_068990.1, read as the reverse complement.
TGGATATGTATATTTATGTATAAAGTGTTATATTATGCATACTGATCCAAACTTGCCAAGATGTGCACACAACAGTCTCGTGTATAAGTGCAGGTGCAGATAGAATTAACAATTGCAAGTACACAATTTTGGTATTTTCCAAGAACTGTTTTGTGGATACCTATGAATGAGTTGGAGTACCAAGTGTAAAATAAACAAATATGCATAAAATGCAGTGGGGCGCTTGCAGACAGAAAATTAGAACATTATTTACCAATGTACTTATCAGAAAATGCTTCGAGTGACTCAAGTAAATAAACTACTGAAGTAGCTTCATCAATATAGTGGAAAGAAATATGTGTTACCTGACGATCAATTCAGTTAGTGAGGAAGACAATGTTCTAAGGATTATAAAAACATTTAGGAAAGTGATTGTTGTTTCCTCAAAAACAGAAATATTTTCATTGTTAAAAACAATGTATGTTGAATATGTATGGTAATGAGACATGGTCTTTAAATGCGGAATATTTGTGGAGACTGTACAGAAACAAGATTAAAATGATTCATTGGAATTACGGCACTAAATTGCATGAAAGCTGGACTGTGTATAAAGCTGTGAAAGTACCTGGTGGTGAGTAAAGCCATCAAATAGTGTGCAAAAAAAAGTGAGTCAACAAAGAACAAGTGACAGAATAGGAAACAAGTGATAAAATTTCAAAATTTTCGGATGATGCAAAATGAAAACCAGGTGTGATGTCGCATACTACAGATCCAATTAAGCAACACCTTAAACTTATGTTAAAAAAATAATGCTGTTGAGGATGATGATGATGATGCGGACATCAGTAATGACAAAAGCAATGATGGTAGCCATGATGACAATGATGTCAACAATGGCACTGGTGATGTATACACTGTTGAAGACACATTTTACAGTTCCATGGGTCAGCACTGATGGTTTGATTGGTCATTTTCAAAGACATGCTCTAATTGACCAAAACTAACTCAAATTATTACTCATCATCAACTACAACAACAAAAACAATGGAAATGATAACATCAGAAACAACAACTACAGCGAAAAACTACATCAACATGAACATCGGAATTGCCATCACAGTTTTTCCCAAGAAAATATCAAAAGTAAAGAATGTTCCCTAACACATTAAAACTCTTTTGTTGTTATATGAGACACCTTTGAGGAAAGATCGGATTTGTTTTACTGATTTGTTATCTGCAAAAGAACATTACCAATAAGATTACAAGTAGCACTTGAATGATACTAACAGGTCATAAGTCATATCGGGAGGAGACAGGAGGTCCTTTGAGAGAGCAGACTTAATTACTGCTGTCGTGTCATTTTCTGTGTACATTGTTAGTCTTGTAGGTCTGCAATTAGCCAAGATTGGGACCAATTTCTTCTGCAAAGCCTTCAGATATGAGGTGACCTATATGTCTGTAGATATACACAGGCATATCCATCTTGAGAAATATCATTTTCTACAAGAGTTGATTAATTTCTTTTCTGTGTTATCAATTTAACACCCGTGTACAACTTGGTTGGTTTAACATCTTTGCCACTACATCAATGTATGACTGAAATACAACTGAAACTCTTCTATCAAAAAAAGGCAGACCAGTCTTACTAATTCAACCATTCTTTCAACTGATTGACCACAATTCCAATCAAGTTACTAATGCTACTTTGAACTTCTTACAGTTGTTTTGTTGTTGTTGTTGTTGTTGTTGCCAAGGTTGTTGGTGTAGCTGCATCAGTTTGAAATCGGCAGCAAGGTTCACTACCATCATCAATCAACTTAACAGTGCTAAATGGCATGAGGGACTTTGGGAAAATTAATATAAATAAGAAAATTTCCAAGATTTTTCTCAAATTTACACTTACTCATGCTTGACGCTGTTGTGCATTTTCACAATGCACACTGATCAGTACATATAAAATTATTTACACAAGCAATTATGTAAGTGTATAGATATATAGACCTTGATATATATGAATATATATGCATACATATATATATAAAAAAATAAATATTAATAAATAATGGATGGAGTGACTGTGTGGTAAGTAGCTTGCTTACGAACCACATGGTTCCGGGTTCAGTCCCACTGTGTGACACCTTGGGCAAGTGTCTATAGACATTACGAAGGGATATAGAAATAAAAATTAAAAGTAGATAATTAATACAGTATATATATATATATATATATAGTTCAAAAACACAATAACAAAAAAACAAAAAAACAACAAAGTGAGGACGTGATATGGATAGTATTATTGGACGCTCAGGAAAGGAAAGAGATATATATATATATATATA
>NC_068990.1:57125578-57129546 GCF_001194135.2 Octopus bimaculoides | reverse complement strand
CAAATCAACCCCAGGACTGATTCTCTGTAAGCCCAGTACTTACTCTATTAGTGCCTTTTGCTGAACTGCTAAGTTACTGGGGACGTGAATACACCAACATCGGTAGTCAAGCGATGTGGGGGGGGGACAAACACAGACACACAAACATACACACACACACACAAAGAGGCTTCTTTCAGTTTCCGTGTACCAAATCCACTCACAAGGCTTTGGTCAGCCCGAGGCTGTAGTAGAAGACACTTTGCCCAAATCCACCTAAGTGATACATGTTTGAATTGACCCAAAAACTATTGGGTTGTAAAACGAATTTCTCAACCTGATATGTATGCTTGTGCCTCCCAGCTATAATAATCTGTGTTGTTTAGATAAATACATACATACATACATATATATATATATATATATTCTGTCTCACTGATTTGCAATATTAGGAGGAATATAGTCAGAAGAAAATTTATCTTAAGGAAGAATGGAAATGTGAAAGTTAAGCTCTACTCGGTGAGGTGGAATGAAAATTGACCCAAGTATATGAAAGAGGGAGGAATGAAAAAGCAAATGAGGAAACAATGAAGAGAAGATATATTGAGAATAATGGAAAGGAAGAAAATAAAAAGAAAAGCAGGACAGAAAATCTCACACTAACACACACTAATACATGTTGTTTTCATTTATTGTCCTGCACATCCTTAACCATTATTCAGATTTTTATTTCTGGATTACATTCATATTTCACATGGTTACTGGTTTGTTTCCCTTCTCTCTCTTTCTCTCTCTCTCTTTCTTTCTCTCTCTCTCTCTCTCTCTCTCTCTCTCTCTCTCTCTCTCTATCTATCTATCTATCTATCTATCTCCCGCTCCCTCCCTTCCTCTCTTGTTCAATCACTTGCTCTTGCTCCCTTTCTCTCACTATTTTTACCTTTCATACCACCTGCTCCAACAAATCTTCACCATTCTTTCCTGTCTTCCTTTTTGTCTTGCTAGCTTGACATTGACCACATGCATCCAATATTTCTCCCTATTCTTTTCATATTTAGACAAAAGTCTTTTTCTGATTTCCTTCTATACTAGCATTCTCCTCATTTGTCTCTATCTTAAGTCAAAAGACACACATCTTTGTTATATTACTCTTTATCTGTTTGTTTTATGTTTTTGTGCACCAATCACATGTCTCCATCTAATGTTTCCAGTCATAAGACTTCGTTTATTTTGCTTTTCCCTGTCATTTTCCAGACAAGGGATACCAACATCTTTAGAGCACTAAAATCACAATGACTCCATGAGACATTGGTTATGAAATGGATTTATCCAAGTCTATTTTTCTCTCCTTTCCATTAATTATCATGCACATCATTTTTAACCATGATTTTAATTTTCATTTCTAGCATATTAAGTCATATCTTTTCATTGTAACAGATTTTTCTCAAGGCGACTATCATTATCTTTCTCCCACTCTGTCTTTCCAGCTTGTCTTCCTAAAGCTTACACTCTCTCTCCCTTTCATGGTGCACACTCTTGCTGGTACTACCACCCTTTTCTATTGTCCTTTTATCTCACAAGCCTCATACTGACAACACACATCTAATATTTTTATCTACAGTCATGGCCAAATCTTTGTAGCATTTTTAAAAAGTTAAAATTGTTATCCCCAAGTACAATTCAATTCAAATATATACAACTTAGAAATATACTTACCTAATAACTGATCAAATGGTTCAATATCTTCTCATTGAACCATTGGATCAGTTATTAGGTAAGTATATCTCTACATTGAGCATAACAATTTTAATTTTCAATAAAATGTTCCAAACTTTTGGCCACGACTGTCTTTAAGTTTTGTGTAGACAAGGTTTTTTCTCCTTTTCTTCTGTCAGCCTCTTCTCTGAATGTCACAGTCTCAAGCTGAAAGACACCATTGTTGCTTATACTCTATATTTGTTTTTGTTTTTCATACTACTACTATGTTTCCACATTGTGTCTTTTCAGTCATAAGACTTGATTTCATTTTGTTTTGTTTTTTACCTAAGCTCTTTTCAAACAAGCAAAGATGACTTTTCCTCAGTGCTGAAATCTCAGTGACACTGGGTAAAATGTAGTTTGAGGAAAATTGTTTTAACCATTTTCTTTTTCCATTTATTGTCATACAAGACCTTAACCATTACTGTAATGTGCAGATAAATTACATCATAGGCTATTACGAAATAATAAGAGTTTGAAAAATTTTCCCTCTTCAATATTAATGTCTTCATAAAACAATCTATTCTCAGTCAAATATGCATGCACAATAACACATGCATACATGCACACAGAGGCAAATATACATACAAACACACACCTATCAAAAGCCAAAACATCAAAAGCAAATGGAAATATCTCATGTCAGAAAAGTTTAAAGTTTAATCCATTCCTTTTCTATCATGCACTGAAAAAATTATATATATTAGTATGTGTATGAATAGCTCTTTCATTTATATTTATATGTTTACACTAGTTTTTATCACATATGTCAGTGGTATAACTAATGAAGAGAGCCACAATTCAAGGGATTTTGTCAGTATTATCATTACATTATTTACATTATTTACATTGAACGCATATGTGTCCTCATCTTGTTTGTTGTTACCACAACGTTTTGACTGATTTACTCTCCAGCCTTGGGGTTAGTAGCCAGTGCTCTTAACTATTATGCTAATGGTTAAGAGCATGGGCTACTAACCCCAAGATTGCAAGTTCAGTTCCAGACAGTGCCTTCAGTAGATAATAATAATAATAATAATAATAATAATAATAATAATAATAATAATAATGATAATAATATCAGCAACAAACACCTCAGGAATGAGAAGCCAAGGTTGGGTTCAAAATTCTACTAGGACACCTGGAGAGTAAATCAGCCAAAACATTGTGGTAACAACAAACAAGATGAGGACACATATCTGTCCTATGTAAATAATGTACAGAATTCTTCATCTCTAAAATATAGAACACTATTATCGTTCACATATGATTCAAAGTAACTAAGCAGTGAGTAGTAAAGTCAACATTGTTCATATATAAATAACTTTGAATATATATGTGAATTAAGGTGACGAGCTGGCAGAAACGTTAGCACACAGGGAAAAATGCTCAGTGGTATTCATCTGTCTTTACATTCTGAGTTCAAATTCCACCAAGGTCGACTTTACCTTTCATCCTTTCAGCATTGATAATTAAGTACTAGTTGCATACTGGGTTGATCTAATCGACTGGACCTTTCCATTAAAGTTTCAGGCCTTGTGCATAGAGTAGAAAAGAATATATAAGTGAATAACTACTACTTTTGGTCACACCCAGTCACCTGTTATTTGATAAAAAGTAGAGTTGGAAAATCTTTAACAATCATATTAAATATGAACTTTTCATTGCTTTAGTCCCAACAAAATATTTAAACAGTTCATGCAAAACTTCACTCATATTTACTTCTCCAGGGATCCAATTCTTTCAAACTACTTCTCATAAAAAATAAATTACTCTTACTATACAACTTTATGTCAAACACATGGAATGTATGTTATGGTGAGACATTAAATATGATTTGCAGTTTATTTAAAGCATGAGTCTACAAGTGTGTATGCACATGTGTGTATGTATGTGTGTGTGCATGTGTGTGTGTGTGTGTGTGTGATGATAGATTTCAGTCTTTTGATCTTCTATCTTTTACTTGTTTCAGTCATTAGACCGTGGCCATGCTGGTGCACCATCTTGAGGAATTTTAGTTGATCTAACTGAATCCAGTATTTATTTTTTTTTAAAGCCTCATACTTATTCTAGTGTTCTCTTTTGTTGAACTGCTAAGTTATGGGAATATAAACACATCAACACCATTTGTCTAGTGGTGGTGGGGAGCAAACACAGACACAAAGACACACAAGCATGGACATCTCTCTCTCTCTCTCTCTCTCTCTATTTATATATATATATATATATAAATA
>NC_068990.1:57120470-57122970 GCF_001194135.2 Octopus bimaculoides | reverse complement strand
GATAGATAGATAGATAGATAGATAGATAGATAGGTTCATTAGAAACAGAGATACACACAGACAGACAAACAGAACAAGAGAAAGATAGTGAGAGAAACAAAGAAAGATGGGTACTGATGAGAAGATGAACTATCATGTATTTCTAGAAGAACCATATTTCTATTGATATAAAGACAATGTGCAGATATTGAGATTAAACAGCAGCAAAGAATGCTACATTTGATGCTGTGACCTTATGACACACGAGAATCAAGTTCAGATTTTCACTAATCCACTGAGTCACAATAAAACTATAGGAGATAATATATATTTCAACAGATATTCCCAACTAATGTATAACGTTTAACCTAACAATTATATTAAAGTCATGTAAATGGAAACCTTAGAAATATAATACTATTTATTTCAATGACATTCAAAAGACCTATAAGCGTTATGCAAACAATGAGGATATGTTGTTATGTAGATGTCAGCATGGCCTGATGATGTCATCGAGTGTCTAAGTTACTAGGAATATGTATTACAGACGTATTACATACTAAATTCCATGCTTAAATGCTAGTATTACGTAATACAAACATGTGAGTGTGTACAATCCTCTTATGCATAAGTACTGGTACGGGGCATGACTGAATGGTTAAAAAGATCGTTTGAAAATCATGACATTTCAGTTTTGATACTACACAATGCTGCAGCTAAGACAATATAGCCCCAGGTCATCCAAAGACTTGCAGGGGAACTTTATTAAATGGACATTATTTGGAAGCTTGTTGAATAACTCAACTGATCTTCAAATATGTCATATTCTTTCAGGTAGCTAGATTCTAAAGAGATTATGAGCAAAACTCTTCAACAATTTAGAATTGGATCAAGTCAACCTCATAATTTTTACAATATGAAATAGACAAGAGAGAAATCTTGTCAAACCTTATATCATATATAACAAATGACCCATTCTTTGCAGCTCTAAATATCTATATCTAGATCTAAATCTATCTGTTTATCTATCTATCTATTTATCTATCTATCTATCTATCTATCTATCTATCTATCTATCTATCTATCTATCTATTTATATGTGTGTGTGTGTATATATTATATATATATATATTTGTGTGTGTATATATATATATATATATATATATATATACCCATGGGACTCTCTCTCTCTCTTGCCTTTATTCTTTCCCCTTTTCTTTCTCTAATCCTCTCAGTTCTGTTCTAGCCTTTCCACTTTCTTCTTTTCTCACTCTCTCACTTCTATTCTAGCCTTCCTACTTTCTTCTTTTCTCTCTTTCCTCCTTTTTCTCCTTTCATCCCTTCCCTTTATTTCTCTCTGTCACTCTCTCTCCCTCTCTCTTACTGTCTTTCTCCTCTGCCTGCTGCTGTCATGTGACCCACAGCCAGCTTTCTCCCTTTCTCACTCTGGTCCCAAAGCTGACCAGTCGCAAATTCTGTCTCTCCATTCTTTTTCCTTTAGGATATCTTCTAAGCATTACCCACTATTCTTGTCTTCTTGGCCCTACGTCTGTGTTTTGCTCGTCTGTTTCATCCTTGCCCACCATCTTAAATCACACTCTGTGTTCTTTTGTCTTGTTTTGTTTGCTCTTGGCCCTAAATTTTCCACAAAAAAATTTTTGTAGGCACTGCCAATATGGGAAACCCTTGGTCTTATCATTAATGGTGCAAAACTGAGAATTACTAATTGGTTGATAACTAATGAAGAATTAGGGACCTTCTGTGTTTGTCTCCCATCCAGTTGTACACTCAGTATTCATTATGTCGTTTGTTTATTTACCGTACAATTTTCATTTATTATACATGCATATATACATATATATACACACACACACACACACACACACACATATATACTAGCAGCTAAGCCTGGTTTTACCCAGTTGATTTGGATGATGTGGCTGTAAGACCTACTCTGTGTAAGCATTCGACTTGTTTGAGCATGCTTATGCTAAAAAACAATTTTAGAATGACATTTTTCTGTCAAAACGTTAAAAATAACTGACCAGCAAAAAGAAAAAAAAACAACCAAGATTCAACCAAATCAAAAAATAGACCCAAATACTAAGGCGAACAAAGATGAACCATCCCACTTCCATTGCATGTGCACACACACACACACACACACACACGCACACACACACACACATTCCTCTCTTTTACATACACACACATATATTCACACAGATTTGAAACGCTGTTTGATTTATTTTTTCAGCATACAATTTTCATCATCCCACTACCAAGTATGACATCACCCCTTCCTTCCTTATTCATCTATCACCCTTTACTTTCTCATTCATAATCATAGTAGATTATCTCCGTAACCATGGAAGCTATGAAAAAAAATACAAAGCCCAGCAACACCACTGGATCATTCTGCACATCTGTGTAATTTTTTTGTGCAATTTCACCCAGCCAGTTGACCATGAATCCCAAGACAAGAAAGAGTCACCCATGTCAAATTTATATGTATAAATAT
>NC_068990.1:57110808-57119330 GCF_001194135.2 Octopus bimaculoides | reverse complement strand
ATATATATATATATATATATATATATATATATATATATATATACACACATACATATATATGAGGTGGTATGAAAACGTTCGAAGACTAGTTATGTTTAATATGAAATAACTTATTTACCTAAGTTTTAACATCATCTCCTTTGAAAAGTATTGCACAGCATTCCTGCCACTTTTGGAATCCAACCTGGAAATCACTTTCCATAAGTGAGTTGAGGACCTTCTGTGATTTGCTCTGCATCTCGGCAACAGTATTAAAGCAGTGACCTTTGAGCATTTTCGTCCTGGGGAAGAGATAGAAATTCTCAGGTGCTAAATCTTGTAAATAGGGTGGGTGCAGAAGTGATACCATGTTGTTTTTGGCAAGAAACACACAAGTGATCAGAGCTCAGTGACAGGATGCATTCTCGTCATGCAGAATTCAATTCTTCATGCTCCACACATATGGACACTTTTCACCAAATGTCCTCCCTCAAACGCTTCAGAACATCATTTGATGGTCTGGCCCTGAAGGATGAATTCTCAGTGCACAATACCACATTTCCAGGGAAGGCCTTGTAGCAAGTCTTCCAGGTCACTTATCATTTTCTAGGGACATTCATCCACTTTTCAAGTACCCGTGCCACTCAAAACATAGCATATGACTCATTCTTTCATTGCTGTATGCTTGCCAAAGTATGCTCAATATCTCTGTAGCAGACTTCCTAAGTTTAACGCAAAATTTCATGTTGGGTCTTTGTTCCTGTCCATGACAAAATTGCAGAAAAGAGCATGCATGTAATCACAAAGACACAAATTTTACAACTTGCAAAGTATACGTAGTGATGTCACTTAACAGACTGCCCTACGAAAGTCACAACTGTGTGCTGCCATCTGTTGGCATGCTGCAGAACCAGTTCGGAAACTTCATGATGCAACCTCAGATAAACACACACACACACACACAGATATAAAAAAAACTAATAAGTGTTCTAATTTAAAAAACCTTTTTATTCATTGAATTTTGAATCTAAATGATGTGCACACACACACACACATATACACAAACGCACATTTATTTTTTTGTCTTTTAGATGTTGCAGTCATTGGACTGCAGCAATACTGGGGCACTGTATTGAAGAATCTTAATCAAACAAATCGCCCCAACAACTTATTTTTCAAGACTAAGTTTTGGAGATGTAAACAAACCAACTGAATATTTTGAAGTTAATTAAGACCCAGTGAATAGATAGGTTTTGTTTTTTATTTTTTACTTTATCTTTCAAAAGTGTTCTAACAATTACTTCATTGCTTCAGAGGCACACTTCCTGTTTTGCAGTTGATTCAATATATTGGTTTCAAAGGCAACAAGCTGGCAGAAACGTTAGCATGCTCAGAGTTGCTTTGTCTGTTTTTATGTTCTGAGCTCAAATTCTGCTGAGGTCGACTTTGCCTTTCATCTTTCGGGGCTAATAAATTATGTACCAGTTGCATAGTGGGGTCGATCAAATCGACTGCCCCCACTCCCCCAAAATTTCAGGCGTTGTGCTTTGAGTAGAAAAGAATATATTTGTTTCAAAGGTAGTGAGCTGGCAGAAACGTTAGCCCACCAGGCAAAATGCTTAGCGGTATTTCATGTCTTTACAATTCTGAGTTCAAATTCCACTGAGGTCGACTTTGCCTTTCATCTTTTCAGGTTCGATAAATTAAGTACCAGTTGCATACTGAGGTTGGTCTAATTGACAGCCCCCCCCTCTCCCAAAATGTTGAGGCTTGTGCCTGGAGTAGAAAAGAATACATTAGTTTCAAATTTTGGCACATGCCAGCTGTTTGGGGCAGGAGTAAGTCGAATTCAGCAAGCCCTGTGCTCATCTGGTAATTGTTTCTTCAACCCCAAAAGGATGAAAGGCAAAGTCGATCTTGGTGGAATTTGAACTCAGAATGTAAAAAAGCTAATTTAATATATTAATTATCATTTCTGGAGAAACTGGCTTTCTTTGTCATTTGAAATATTTAAGAAACAACACAGTAGTTCATGTAAAAAGGATGTCTTCCATAGGAGTAGTTTATTTTTCTACCGAAAATCATTTGCAATGATACTCATTTAAGTTGGCATCTTGTTGCTGAAAATGGATATTCAGGCGCAGAAGTGGCTGTGTGGTAAGTAGCTTGCTTACCAACCACATGGTTCCGGGTTCAGTCCCACTGCGTGACATCTTGGGCAAGTGTCTTCTACTATAGCCTCGGGCTGACCAGAGCCTTGTGAATGGATTTGGTAAACGAAAACTGAAAGAAGCCCGTCGTATATATATGTATATATATATATATTTATGTGTGTGTATGTTTGTCCTCCCTAGCATTGCTTGACAACTGATGCTGGTGTGTTTATGTCCCGTCACTTAGCAGTTCGGCAAAAGAGACCAATAGAATAAGTACTAGGCTTCTAAAGAATAAGTCCTGGGGTCGATTTTCTCGACTATAGGTGGTGCTCCAGCATGGCCACAGTCAAATGACTGAAATAAGTAAAAGAGTAAAGAGAGAGTAAAGAGTATACAGCCCACTTGCATTTTCAACAAAATCCCTGATTGATTTTCATTTATTTTTGCTCCTCATAAATTGCTTTGCCTATCTGTATTCACTTTTGACAAAAAAATTATGAATGAAAGCTCTGAACTCATCTTCAATTAAACATATGTATATAAATAGAAAAGGATTCTTGCATTAAGTAGAGAGTGTTTCATTTCCAGAAGAATTCCCCATTTTTGTACTCTCATCTTTTATACTCATTATCTTTCATTCTTTTAAGGCAGCAAGCTGGTAGAATCATTATTGTGCTGGGCAAAATGCTTAGCAGCATTTCATCTCTCTTTATGCTCTGAATTCAAAATCTGCTGAGGTTGACTTCGCTTTTCATCCCTTCAGGTTTGACAAAAAAAAAAATACCAGTCAATTACAGGGCTCAAAATAGCTGACCTTGTCCCAAAATTTGAAATCATTATCTTTTATTCTTTTTCCCACATCCATACATCTCATTAAAAAAAACCAAAAAAAACTTTTCACTTTCCATGCATTTACTTTGACATTATATTCTTATATTCCAAGATGATATTTTAGCAACACCCATGCCAACGTCGTCTCCTTCATTGGACACAAAACTCAGCTTGCGAAGACCTGTTGGGGCAAGCGAAAGCAAAATCGTGATGGCACCTGTGCCCAGCATTGCCTTTCTGGCACTTGTGCCTGCGGCATGTGTAAGGACTTTCAAGCGAGATCATTGCCAGTGCCCCTGGACTGGCTTTTGTGTGGGTGGCACATCAAATACACCATTTTAAGTGAGGCCGTTGCCAGTACCACCTGACTGGCCTTCGTGCCGGTGGCACGTAAAAGCACCCACTACGCTCTCGGAGTGGTTGGCATTAGGAAGGGCATCCAGCTGTAGAAACTCTGCCAAATCAAATTGGAGCCTGGTGTAGCCATCTGGTTTCACCAGTCCTCAGTCAAATCGTCCAACCCATGCTAGCATGGAAAGCGGATGTTAAACGATGATGATGATGATGATGATTCTTATATTCCAAGATGATATTTTAGCAACAAGTTTTGTACACCAGAAAAAAATAAACCACAAAAGATATTTCTAATTATATGTTGTATTTGGAAGATAAAAAGCACTGGTGTAACTAGAGTGTGTGCCACCTTGGGCAGCCTTTGAATCTGGTGACCCTTTGCTCCTCATACAGACTTATACAGTAGACCCAAAGGTGCCACCTGGGGAGGCAATTTATCTATCTATCTATCTATCTATCTAGTCATCTATCTATCTATCTATCTATCTATCTATCTATCTATCTATCTATCTATCTAGTCATCTATCTATCTATCTATCTATCTATCTATCTATCTATCTATCTGTCTATCTATCTATCTATCTATCTATCTATCTGTCTATCTAGTCATCTATCTATCTATGCATGTGTGTGTGTATACATGTGTATATATGTATGTATCCCCTGCTTTTTGGTTACCTTTTCCCACCCCCAAACCATTTCCATTTCTTGTTATCTTAGTTTTTGGTGAAATGGTCTGGAGGGGGTTAATATTTGCCAGTTTGAAAACCACTATTCCATTTAACATGATAAAAAATTAAAATGGCCAAGAAGCTAAAGAAATGTTAATTAGCTTCTGCAGCAATAGAATTGTTACTGGCATTGAAAACAACAAATACGGTTTGAGGGATGATTCTGAAAAGTCTTCAGTCAAAATGTCATATATTACAAATTGCTTTCATTGGCAATAAAATCTATCTGCAAATCTACTAATAGCAGTACAGCCTGAGAGTAGGGTTCTGATTTATGCTACAGTAGTAAAATACAACTTGTTGTTTATCTGATGAAATACTAAGTCTTTACATAGCCAGTACTAAGTGCCAGCAAACATAATCCATTAGACAAGGAAATAAATGAGAAGCCTAGGATACAGTGACAAAATAGTTTTCTGCTAAAACATCTCTTGCATTGATAAGCATCTGTTGGACAAATGTGAGCTTCAGATTTATCATGTCTGACATTGTTTTATTGGCAGCTCTGCTTAACTGATTGTCTCTATCATGTTAGATGAGTTGTGACCTGCTTTCAGTTGACACATGACATGATAAAAACAGTGAATATTAACTGTTACTCAAGCTTTGCATTGTAAAGCAACAAAGGAATTATAAACAGCGCTGACAACTTCTCTTTTCTCACACTGCCGATATCTAACCGTGTTCTTTAGAAACAAATTGATAAACTGACAGAAAAGTTCCTACTAGATCGTCCAACCATTTATCATGAGTCTAAATAAAATGACATTGACAATATATAAGGATTATTTTTCTCAGAAAGAGATGCATTACATGTTATAGCGAGAGATGAAGCTTATTACATGATTACCGTAAAGAAGATTTAGAGTAGTGATATTACTTTTTAAGTGGTATTACATGGAAAGGGTTGAGTGTACAACCTTTTGGACCATAGAAGCAAGGGTAGATTCAATTATTGATCTCTGACTTGAAATGTAATAAGCCAAGACTTGCTATGAATGTTCCTTCATGTAAATGTATGTTGAGAGGAATAAATCACGAAGAAAACAACAACTGCCACATCTAAAACATTCTGTCAAAGTGAATTAAACATAAAAATAATGGTGCAAACATCTGATGGATTTTAAGTCAGTTACTTTTACATGAGTTAAACTATAAATACAGAGTATTTTGTTTTATAATAAATATTAAATTAAGGGAAATGATATGCTGTAGCAGATAGATTTAGTACCTAACATTGTATTTTTGTTTCAATGTTTGTGACAAGCACTATAAATCAGTAGCTTTCTGACAGATTGAACCAACAAATCAGTTTTGATCTCTGATCAAGACTGCTGCCTTAACATGGTGTTTTTATTATTTTCTCTTATATTCTTTCCATAATTCCAGTGTATAAGCTCCACAAACTGATAGCAAGCTCCCAGAAAAAGCCAAACACAGGAGTTTATTTTGATTCTCAGTTCCGGGCATTACTGGAAAGTTTAACTACAATTCGGAGATGGGTGATCCCTGAGAGACTGACATTTCTTTTGGCAAACTATATGGAGAAATGGAGAGGAATTATTTGGTGGTGTTCCATACTTTTTGTTTTGAAAGCCAAAGACTGTGTGTCAAATTAAGAAATTGTTATTAAAAGTAGCACAATCACTGCAATAATACAAAATTGAAGTATATTTACATCATAGAAATATTTCAAATGAACATCTCACATTAACCCCTAATATTATTTCAAATATACTTCTAATAGCTTTCTAAATTCTTATCAACTAGAAATATCTTCTGTGCTCTTTTGGGTCATTTCCTACATAATTCCTACAGCTCAATTACTTATAGTTCTATTATATATTAAAATTTAGTCTTTAATCTCTGTGTGTACACACACACACACACATATATATATATATATATATATATATATATATATATATATATATATATAATGAAGGAGGGAAACAAAATGGATTTAGCAAGAATTTTTTTCAGCACAACGATTGTTTCAACCGATCCTGCATCTGTCTCTTACAGGTGGGATATATATAGTATATAGTGCATCTAGTTGTGTTGCATCCATCAATGCAGGCTGTTTCATCAGGTGTTGTCTGATGTAAATAATATATGTTACTACATATACCGAGATTCGCTTGGCATGTTGTTGTTTCCCGTAGTGTGTTGGCTACACAGGCATAGGATGGAATAAAGATCCTTGCTAAATCCATTTTCCATTTCCATCATTCATTATAAATTTAACAAACACTGTGGAATTCCTGATGTAGGTCTAGTGACAATTATATCATAACTGTAAATGACATCAGATAGCCTAAATGGTTAAAGTGCTCTAATCAACACACTACTAGACATATACCCCAATCCAAACAATTACCTTTGTGTGTGTGTATGTGTATACACACAATCCTATAATCAGTTGTTATGACTATGACTATTCATGATGTTGGCATAACTTGATAAGCGTTCTCCATACTGGTCGTATTTTCGCTTGAGTTTGCCATTTATACATACTGTGTTTGCATAAGCAAATTCCTTTTCATGTAGAAAAACAAGAGCAAATAATTTTTGTTGAGCCATTCCTACTACATGTTATGCACTTAGAATGATTTGAAGTTCGCACTTCCGATTAATAAAATGCTTGTTGATTTTACAATATTGCCACCTCATATAACAAGCAGTTACTCTCACACTCTTGTCACTTACACTGTGAACTGGGCCATTTCAAAGCAAACTAACTCAACAAGGTTCTGATGGTAGGATACAAACTTGTTCTGTCAAGTGGTTGTCCACTATGCTATCGAGTAAACTCAGGTGTTTGAGGAAAATGAAGTGAAGGCAGTCTGCATTTGTAAAAGTTAATCAATAAATGTTCGTAAAGCAAAAATAAGTATCAGAAGTTGATTGGATGTGAAGAGCGAAAAATCAAATGTTTTACACACCATTCTTTTTTATAGAGACTGTATATCAAAGTCTTAATGTCATAGTTTAGTTGAAATTGCAAATGAGAAATAGAAAAGGTGAAGGAATGCTGTGGTAAAGAATTGTGGGGAGAGAAGAGAAAAGGCTAGTGTTACACAATAACATCCATGTACACACAGCTAAAGTAGATGAAGATTAAGCTATCAGTCAAAACTTGTCTTCTCTTGTAAGAAGAGTTTCTACTCTTAAACAAAAAGCGCTGAAAAGTTCCTGGCTTGGAGTAAAAGAAAATACAGGAGAATCTGTTAATTATGATTTTATTCAGCATAATCCCCTCTTACACTTATTGCAGCAGTACTTCTGTTTTTCTAAGCCCTATAAAAAAAACTCTGAAGGCTGGGCCTCCAACTAGGCTTTTTTCATTACCCTTAAAACCAGGAACTTTTAGGAAGTACATGAATTGTGTACATGAGCGGAAGCTTCTAATAATGTACAAACATATGTTTTACATGAATGTAAAGATAAATATCTGAAGTCAATATTTTTTCGTTAATAAGCATAACAATTAATTCCTTGATGGTAAATCATGCATGTGGTAGTAGAAAGCATATCATGAGATAATTAAGTGTTCAAGTCAGAGTGTAGTGTGAGACATAAGTTAATTTTTCCATAACATCTGAGGTAGATAGATTCAGTACTTGAGAGCTGCAAGATGTAACTGGTGCAAAATATTTGATGAGTTGCATAGTTTAGTTGTGAAGCAAGGTAGCAATCCCACAGCAGTAAAAATTATGTTTACTAATTGGCATTAAATCAGCAACGTGTCTTATCATCTGGACGTTCAATCAGCAACTGATGTTTACATCTCAATGTTCCATTGAAAACTGATGTGCTTCACCACTGGGCAGAAATTGCCACATGTATCCTTCCACAGCCAGCAGTAAATGGATGAAATGGGCGTAACATGACTGTGCTATACTGCCACAATAAAATAGTGCTAATACGTCTCACTACAAACTTTTCAGCACCCCCTCATTGTTTCTTTTCTCCAAATTCTGTCATATGGAACTTACTTCCCTTTTCTTGTTTTCTTTCTTTAATTCTAATTCTTCTAAATATTCTATAATAATCAAAAACAAACCTCAGTGCTCTACCAGCATGCCAAAGAACAACATGTTGGTGTACTGGACCAAATTAACATAGAAATCCTGTCTAGATACCCCAGTGACGCATCGTTGCGACAAATACAGGAGTCGGTCCTCATAACTGAAACGCAACCAATTTTGAACACCAAATACACGTAGATGAGCGCCTTACAATTGCCCATGGTTGCATGTGTTGTTCACACATATGATGCGGAATGTGAACGTAAATAAATAAAAATTTTTTTAAATATATATATATAACAGAAAGGAAACCAAAACCAAGTCCAAAGTCTCTATCTGATCTGATATAAACGAATTTGTTACAAACACACATATGGACACACATACTTACATATAAGCACGAACACATAAGTGCATGCACACATAAGTGCATGCACACA
>NC_068990.1:57107433-57109833 GCF_001194135.2 Octopus bimaculoides | reverse complement strand
TATATGTATATGTATATATATATATATATATATGTATATATATATGTATATATACATACATACATATATATATATATGTATATATATATGTATATATACATACATACATATATATATATATGTATATGTATGTATGTATGTATGTATATGTAGGTTCAAAAAAGAAAAACGACAAAAAACAACAACGCGAGGACGTGATACAGATATTGTGTTACTGGATATTCGGGAAAGTAAAGAAAGAGAATTTGACATTTCGAGTGGAGCTCTTCGTGGGAAACATAGGAAAGTCCAAAGAAGGGAAGACGGAAGAAGAAAAAATCTCCAACAATATCCATGAGGTTACATTGTGGAACAGTAAGTATTTTATTGCAAAATAAATATTCATAAAATGGCATAAGACTACAAAAGAATATATTAGACTTTACAAGACTTTAAAAAACTTTATAAGAGGTGTTGAAAGTGTCGTTCTTCATTTCCAATACATAAAAAAAGATATTTTATCTTTTATATATACTGTTCAGTATTTACGTGTTGAAAAAGTATATCTTTCTACTTGTTCTACAATACATTTCAACACCCCAAAAAACAAGCTTATGTTTGTTTACATAAGATATAATCTTGAAGAATTTTAATCAAATGAATCAACCCCAGAAGCCAAGTGGTGATGAGGGACAAACACAAACACACACACATGCACACATATATCTGTATATATCATCATCACCATCATCATTTAATGTCCACTTTCCATGCTAGCATGGGTTGGACGATTTGACTGAGGACTGGAGAACCAGATGGCTGCAACATCCTCCAATCTGATCTGGCAGAGTTTTTACAGCTGGATGCCCTTCCTAACGCCAACCACTCCGAGAGTGTAGGGGGTGTTTTTACGTGCAACCGGCATGAAGGCCAGTCAGGCATATATAGGGTGTTCAAAGGGTCTCTCCGCAGTAAGTATTTTATAGGAAAATAAATATTCATAAAATGGTATAAGACTACAAAAGAATATATTAGACTTTACAAGACTTTAAAAAACTTCATAAGAGGTGTTGAAAGTGTCGTCCTTCATTTTCAATACAAAAAATTTCTTTTCTTTTTTATTGCCATGTGAGCACTTCCTAGGCTGAATTCACTGTGGAGAGACTTTATGAATACCCTGTATATGTGTGTATATATACACATATATATATGATTCTTACAGTTTCTAAGTACAAGACTTTTGTTGTCATAAGACAACAGTAAAAGACACTTACCCAAGAGTTCTTATTTGGTTATTTGGTTACCACATGGTGTCTTAGGACAGGGTATATTCCATGGCTGGGTACACATGTGGAACTACTCTTTAAATAAGGTTGATACAAGGATGATATGATGATATAACAGGTTTATGGAGGATAACAGGATAAATATATATATGTATATATATATATATATATATATATATGTGTGTGTGTGGAGGCACGTGGCTTAGTGGTTATGGTGTCAGCATCACGATCGCAAGATTGTAGTTTCGATTCCTGGAACGGGTGACGCGTTGTGTTGTTGAGAAAAACACTTCATTTCACATTGCTCCAGTCCACTCAGCTGGCAAAAATGAGTAACGCTGCAATGGACTGGCATCCCATCCAACTGGGGAACACATACGCCACTGAAACCAGGAAACTAGGCCCATGAGCCTGGCTAGACTTTAAAAGGACGCATTTATTACTTATTTAATATATATATATACATACACACACAACAGAGTAAACAAATGCAGGTCAAAGATTAATGTAAGTTGAAAGTAAACCAGAATAACTACTATTAAGGCCTGTTATCCTCCATACTCATATCATCATATCATCCTTCTATAAACTTTATTTAAAGAATAGTTCCACATGTGTACCGAGCCATGTAGTAACCAAATAACCAAATCACCAAATAAGAACTCTTAAATGCTCATTACAAGGTTTTTACCTGGATTATACAAAATATATATTTAAATATAGATTTTTAGTGACCTCACTGATGAATTAGATATGACAAATTAATTTATTTGCTCGTTAATACAGAAACTCGAGTTTGGGGTTAACAATAAAAATATCTTTTATTTTCATTCTCTTTGAAATTCGTGGTTTGGGTTTTGACATCCCTTTCTAACATGTAAGGTGTCCTGTCAAAGGTCACCTCTCTTGTGTATAAATACTTAATTGTTTGTACACAATTATATATAAATATAGATATGTAATTATAGGATACAAGTGTAGGAAGTTTGTAAGCTTCAAGCTGTCTTCAACCTGATGTGTGGCTAGCTGAGTACCCCTCATTGAGTAATTATTACATCAGAGGATCTGTCAGCTAGGAAACATATGTAGCCTGAATTTCACCTGTTCAACTCCCACAATTTGGATACACACACAC
>NC_068990.1:57106604-57107255 GCF_001194135.2 Octopus bimaculoides | reverse complement strand
ATATATATATTTATATATATATGTATTTGTTCATACATGTAAATATATGCATATATTGATTTGTGTGTGTGTGTGTATTGGACATGCACTTGGTTGGAATGGGTTCATGACTGACTTGTGTTACTTCTAAATTTGCTACACCATGTCATTCCCTAAATTTTTATACATTTATTTGTTTGCAGGCAGGAGGACAAGTGGGGATCATTGCAGACAAATTGATAGCTTTAATTTATAACTTGGCGTCAGCATTATTGATCAGCTAAGAGGAAACTAATATGGGTCTTATTCATAGAAAATTGACAAAGATATCATAATTAATGTAGTTTGTCTATTGAAATAAAAGCTTAAAGTTTAAGGAAAGTAATTGACAAAATCGTGGAAATATTAGCATTCATCAAGAATTTATAAGGGGCCTTGTGCACTAAGGTGCACTTGATGAGGACACATATTTGTGGAGTGTGTGTGGGTTCTGTCTGTGTATACACATACATATACATACATACATATATATATATATATATATCCATACACACATACATACACAGTATATATACATATCTATATATGTACATTCATACATACATGCATACATACATACATATATATATATATATATATATATATATATATATATATATATATATATATATA
>NC_068990.1:57102610-57105917 GCF_001194135.2 Octopus bimaculoides | reverse complement strand
ATATATATATATATATATATATATATATATATATATATATATATATATATATACATATATATAGATGTAAGTATGTACATATACCTATGCATATATGCAAATATATTTATTATTTATATCATTATATGATTGAACGCCACACATCCTCTTCCAAATAAGTTTTATCTTAATAATTCTGATACGCACTCTATACGATCATTTTACTTTTTCGGTTTTCTCTCTTTCTCTCTCTTATTCTTTTACCTCCTCTTCTCCCACTATTCTGTCCTATTACTCTATCACTCTCTCTCCCTCACTCCTCCTCCCTTGCTCACGTGACCATCGGCCATCTTTCTTCTCCTAACTTGTGTTTCTTTCTTTCTCTCCACTGTAGCTAGAACAAGGAAGACATGTTCTTCTTTGTCTCCTTTCCAAGCTTGATTTACACGTTTGCCACCACAACCTCGTTTAGGCTTAGCAGCCCTTCCTGTTTGTGTTCACTGTCCTGTTGTACTAACAATTTTGACCCACTGCAAAATCCTAAGTTTTATTTAATTTGCTTTCCGGGAGCAACTGTTTTATTGAAAGCATATATTGTTGTTAAATGCTTAAAATATAAGACTATGAAAACAGGCAACAACTGATGAAGGGTCGTTCTTTATGTTTGTTTTGTTTTCCATTTGTGTCTTTTATTGTTCGAACGAATAGTTCATGTTCCATGTATTTGTGCTCGTATTTTTTGTACACATTTCATGACATCTTGTCCCCACTTATGCATATATATATATATATATATATATATATATATATATATATATATATATATATATATATATATATATATATATGTAGTCAAAATTTTCCTAATCACATAACCCTTAACATTTGGCCTCCTAATTCCCCCGGTCTCAATCCATTGGACTATCACATGTGGAGCCCTTTTGAATGAGAGGTCAATGAACATGCCCATAACACCAAAGATTCTTTGAAAGCTGCCATACCCAGAGTAATGTCCAAAATGAACCAGGACCACTTGATTCAAGCATGTAGATGATTTAGATCTCATATAGAAGCAGTTGTTGAATCTGAAGGTGGCTTTATTGAATAACATTATAGGAATGAAGGTTTTTTTTTTTTATCCTCATAGTATTTTTTGACCAATAAAATTATTATCTGTTATTATATATCTGTTTTTTTATAAACATCAATCTGTCCTCAAATAGCTTATGCAACCTGTATATGTATATATATGTGTGTGTATGTATACACATACACACACATGTGAATGTGTGTATATATATATATATATATATATATATATATATAATGAAATTAACAAAGATCAGGAGAACAGAGATTTACACATGGTAGCCACCAGGATTATATATCCCTTGAAACCATTTTGGGAAATATATATAGTCCAAGATATCAAAGTGGCAAATTTTCAGTTTGTTTACTTCATCATATGTTTTGATATATAGCATTGTTTGTGTTATTTATGTATTTTTTTATCAATGATAATATACATTCTGTTTTTAGGGTTCTTTGAAAGTTGTCATGTTGTTTAAAGTGTTTGAAAGTGTTTGATAAAGTGCCAAAATCTTTACATTTTTAATCAAGTTGATTAAGTCTCTCTCAAAATATTGATGTGAAGAACAAATCAACTGTTCAACATCATGGACTTTTGCACTCCCATATTTAAATTCCTTCTTTTGAAAGCCCTATTCTATGAGAGACAATATACTGGGATTAATGGTTGAGACATCAGAATAATGATGGTTGCTAGAAGGTCACTCTTGCATCATACTTGTTCTTACAAGGTCAAAACAAAAGGCGACCTTCTTTATTTGACCTCTCCATCAAAAATTGTTGGATAGATGACACACATTTCATTGGATTATCTATGCAAGAGACCAATAAGAAGCATACTTCGCCCTGTAGGGCAACCTTGTACAGAAGATTCTGTCTTTTTAAGAACATGTGGGGGCTCTTTACCGGCTAACTTTAAACCACTACCTGTTAATGCTATTCTCTTAACATTTTACTATAATTCTGTCTGTCGCTTCCTTCAGAATCCTCTTAAAGGATGGCTCTTATTCCACCTGATAGCATTTCAAGACACCACTTGCAGATAATAATGTCAAGGGAAATTTATTTATCAAATGTGCTCCTTCAGGTTCAGGAAATCCATGACCAGGAAATCATTTCCAGACAGCACAATCTAAGGCATTCTAGAGAAAGTTCATCTGCTCAGAAAATATTGCTGTCATTCTTGTCTCAGTGAAAAACTGCACATTTTGCAACAGTTAAATATATATTTTAAGAAGGAAACTGAGCCACTAAACTGTTAACTTTCATAAACTTTCTTGGATATCAGCATCAGCATTCTATAATCCATTGTAATGCTTCATATACTTTTATGATTGTAATATCACCATTCAGAATAATAAAAGCTACCTCTATACATGACACATCAGAATTCTGCCAGTGATCCTATTATTAGCAAGTAGCATCCCTATCCAGTAGCATTCAATAGTCAATAGCAGTTACAGTCAGCTAACAGCCAATGTATGTCAACATCTACCACTTGGGTGGTCTAACCAACTAATGAGAATGATAGTCATGCATCATTCAATGGTAACCAGCTTTAACTGGAAGGTAGGAAAGATTTGTTATTCAGTAGCAGGCATTCAAACACTCAGGAATATTTTTCTTACTTCTGGAAAAGTTTAAGTAAAGCAGTTCTGAGTTAATTTTGTAATAAGTTAAAGTGACTATAAAAACTACTTAATTTAAAGTGGTAATAAACACTACTTTTTGGTTTGTATACCGCTTCTGTCTTGGACAGAGATTTTTTAACAGACTAGTTTCCTAGTTACAAGATCAGTGATTGTATGACACTGTATTTTCTATCTATTGCAAGTGAAGTCAGACTAATACCATGCCTGCCAAATGAATGCACACCACTAAAATGATCCAATATGACCAAAATCACATGATTTGATGGTCTCTGAGTTAGGGTGGCCAGAGTTCTCTCCCACTTACCATGAATATCCAGTGCAAAAGTGCACTAAATGACCAGCTGGAGGAGATGCCTTCTTGGGGTTAAAATAGCAGTATCGTTGGTTATTAGACAACACAAACATTAAAGTGGCAATAAACACTATTTTGTAATAAATATAAACTTCATAAAATCTCTCAAGCATTCTGTTCTTTCATTTGTAGATCTATCTCTCTTTATATGTGTGTGTGTGTGTGTGTGTGCGTATATATATGTATATATATATATATATATATATACATATATATATATATATATATATATATA
>NC_068990.1:57099332-57102178 GCF_001194135.2 Octopus bimaculoides | reverse complement strand
GTTGTAATGTGTAGTGAGAATAATATGCAGTGACAATAAAAGTAGATTTGATCAACTGCTCAAGCAGATACTCCACCAGACATTTCTTAAAATAAAAATACTTTTGTAAATGCTGTTTTTAATGAATAAATGACTCATTAAAGCTTTGCCAGTATCACAAGCAGAAATTGACTTATTCTATATGGATATACTGAGGTAGTCATATAGAACTGTTAAAAATATTCACTGGAAGCTACTTTTGCATTGAAATTATCAGAGAAAATATATCAAGAATTAGACTGGTTTTGATTGAGAGTACCACTAACTATAATGATGATATTATTGCAACAATATGAGAAACTGTGCTGTGAACAATATTATTTGTTCTAGTGAATTCAGATATTTGTCTTTAGCACTGTAAAAAGTAGATTTGCTTTGGCAATATATTCAAGACATAAGGGTCAGTAATTTTAAAAATCCAAATGCTAAAGCTGGGTAGAGTGATTCTTCTATTTGTACCATCAGTATCATCAATATACTATCGGAGGCAATAATTGTAATTAAAATAATAGGTATGATAGCATCTGCTTTTTGATTGATTCTGATATCAATGAGATATATTAGGGTCAACATTAGTTCAGTAGGCCTTGGCTATAACTGCTGCTTTATCTGGCACACATATTATATTGACTCATCTTGTGTCTGCATAATTGAAATATATTTGAATCATTCTAAATTGAATCAATTGTCAAATATTTTCAATGTAATGCTTGTAAATATTTCATAATTAATAGAAATAATTAATGATTATATCATTCATAGTTCTTCCTTAGTAATTATAAAATGACTTTCACAAATTAATTATTGGTAAATAGTTTGTAATTATTAATTATTATTTTTAAAAGATAAAGCATTGACTAAAGAGGCAAAGATGCCATTGAATAAGAAAGGATTCAAATGAAGTTTCAAGCAAATCAATACAATAGAAGATCTACTGAGAATAGCAATATAGGTTGTTTATTATAATAGTATTAATAAGGTGGTGAGCTGGCAGAGACGTTAGCACGCTGGGTGAAACGCTTTGTGGTATTTTGTCTGTCTTTACATTCTGAGTTCAAATTCCACTGAGGCTGACTTTGCCTTTCATCCTTTTGGGGTCGATAAATTAAGTACCAGTTGTGTACTGGGCTCAATCTAACCGATTGGCTCCCACTCCCCCAAAATTTCAGGCCTTGTGCCTAGAGTAGAAAAGATTATTACAGTATCTACAAAGAAAGTAGCAAACTGGCAAAATTGTTAGCATGCCAGGCAAAATGCTAAACAGCATTTCAACCGTCTTTACATTCTGAGTTCAAATTCTACTGAGGTCCACTTTGCCTTTCATATTTTCAGGGTTGATGAAATAAGTACCAGTTACACACTTTCCCTAAAAATTTCAGGCCTTGTGCCTATAGTAGAAAGGTTTATTATTATTGTTATTATTACCATTATTATTATTATTATTATTATTATTATTATTATTATTATTATTAGTATATAAGGCAGTGAGCTGGCAGACTTGTTAGCACACCGGGCAAAATGCATAGTGGTATTTCACCCATTGCTACATTCTGAGTTCAAATTCCACTGAGGTCAACTTTGCCTTTCATCTTTTCAGGGTTGATGAAATAAGTACCAGTTGAGTACTGGAGTCAATGTAATCGACTATCTCCCTACCCCAAATTTCAGGTCGTGTGCATATAGTAGAAAGGATTATTATCACTATTATTATTATTATTATCATTATTACTATTGTTGTTGTTATCGAACAAGAGAGTAGCGCATGCCATCAAAGTGACACTGGAGTAAAACATATGAAGCCCAGTATACCCATCATGACTACCCCAAAGTAGTCGAACCGCTAAGTCATAGGGACGTAAACACACCAACGTCGGTTGTCAAACAACGGTATTGGGGGACAAACAGAGAAACAAAGACACATGTACATAACTATAAATATATATATATATATACGGCAGGCTTCTTTCAGTTTCCCTCTACCAAATTCACTCACAAGACTTTTGTTGGCTCAAGGCTATAGTAAAAGACATTTGCCCAAGGTGCTAAGCAGTGGGGCTGAACCTGGAACTATGTGGTTGAGAAGCAGGCTTCTTACCACACAACAATTTTTTATTTGATATGTTGGATGCCTTATTTCCAACAAAGTGTCTCTGAATCTGTTGAGTTTCTTTGTTATCCTCTTTGTGAAGTTAAACATTTTGGATTTAGCCTTCAAAAGTTCTGCCCATGTCCACTTTGGTTTTCCTTTTTTACAGTTACTTTCCGCTTGAATCTCGCAACATTTCTTTATCCATCTGTTATCTTCCATGCACATTACATATTTGTACCAATGAATCTTTGTTCTTGCACATTAAACAACTGATCTCTCTTATAGCTGGTTTGTCTCTCAGTTCATCTGTATGTGTCTCTGATGCATACTAACAGTTACACATCCAACAAGGCATGCTTCCCACATTTCTCACCAGCCTTCACACATACACACATAAACATGAATGATATATATATGTGTGTGTGTGTGTTTGTGTACATATATACATACATATATATATACATACATATATATATATAAATAGAGTTATTAATATTTCTAAGTCTCTCTAAAGGAGACTACGGCAGCGGTACTGGAAATTAATAGTTATCGCCAAGCCAACATGGCAGTCCCAAAATTAGGACGAAAGCTGCCGTGAATTAGCTCCAAGAAGCCATCGCCTCTAGCTAGCTATGTGACACACGAACCTGTGTCCTTTATAAC
The DNA here is from genome assembly GCF_001194135.2 of Octopus bimaculoides. Lineage (NCBI taxonomy): Eukaryota > Metazoa > Mollusca > Cephalopoda > Octopoda > Octopodidae > Octopus > Octopus bimaculoides. The sequence goes on along the minus strand of NC_068990.1, from coordinate 57,099,387 downwards.
CTTCGAACAGGGGAGGTCAGCAGTGTCCCCCTGTATGTATATATATATATATATA
>NC_068990.1:57090278-57098586 GCF_001194135.2 Octopus bimaculoides | reverse complement strand
ATATATATATATATATATACATAAATATGTACAGATACTCTCCACACACACATAAAAACTGGCACTTCATTGGTTACGACTATGAGTGTTCCCTTTGATCTGGTCAACGGAACAGCCTGCTCATGAAATTAACATGCAAGTGGCTAAACACTTCATAGACATGTGTACCCTTTACACACTTCTCAGGGAGATACAGCATGATACAGGATGTGAGAAAGTGGGTCCTTTGACATACAGATACAACTTATTTTTCCCAGCTGAATGGCCTGAAGCAACATGAAATAAGTATCTTGCTCAATTGTACAACACACTGCCAGGAGTCGAACTCACTACCTTACAGTCATGAGCACAATGCTCTAACCACTTAGCCAGGTTTCTGTGTGGTAAGAAGCTTGCTTCCCAACCACATGGTTCTGGTTCAGTCCCACTGCATGCCACCTTGGGCAAGTGTCTTCTACTATAGCCTCGGGCTGAACAAAGACTTGTGAGTGGATTTTGTAGATGGAAACTGAAAGAAGTCCATCTATATGTGTGTGTGTATGTATATGTAAGTATTTGAGTGTGTGTGTCTTTATGGCTGTGTTTGCACCCCCTCCCCATCACTTGACGTCCAATAGGATAAGTACTACGATTACAAAGAATAAGTCCTGGAGTTGGTTTGTTCAACTAAAAGTGGTGCTCCAGCATTGCCACAGTCAAATGACTGAAACAAGTAAAAGAAGAATAAAAGAATATACATATACATATATATATATATAGAGAGAGAGAGACAGCCAGACAGATATAGACAGACAGACAGATAGATGGATGCAAATAAGAAGGCTTGGAATAAATATAACACAGCTTTATTTAGCAACAATTGTATCTGTATGGCTTCATTTCTAACCACATTATATATAAACGATTCCATGTGAAAAGTTATACAATATATAAGATTGATTATATCCTAGTGGCACTTCATCAGACTAGCATTAAGTTGTGTGTCTTTGTATACATACATACATACATACATATATACATACATACATACATACATATATATAAGCATATATGTATATATGTATATATGCATATATATGTATATGTGCATACATATATACATCATACTCACTCATATACAGACATGTGCACACATGAGACATTATAGTAATCAATTCTATCTATGGTCTCCCTTTATTTCATACAACGGGTATCACTATACATTGAGCTGGCATTACTTCTATTGAATATATCCTCCTTATCATACAGGAAAATTAGCTTTAAACCCTCTAAAGCAGTCAATTTCTTCATTAGATGTCATAACTACCCTTACTATAACAAACGTTTTGGACAATTCCTTTTCAAAAGAGACAAAGGACAAATAAACAAATCTTTGAATGTAATGAGCTGCTAAACTAGTATATAATGCATACAGATAATTTGATACTATTTAGGGGATACAATCCTCTCCTATTAGTAGTATTCTTATTTATTATAATATATTGCGAAAGAGTAAAGGTTTAGCTGCGGCACATAAAATTTGAACCACGGCCTCTAAATCGTTGCAATCGAATTTGAATTTTAAAATTATTCAGCATGTTCTACCTTCTTTTCAACTTATGATGGAAATATGAGAATAAATTTTGATAGATTAAGGAGAAAATTGTTGGTTAGTAAGTGGAGTTGATAAATGTTTTTAAGAGAACACTTTTAAAGCAGCAATTTAGAATTATAGAAATAAACTGTTTGTACAATGGGAAGTTGAAAGATATGAAAGAAATGCATTAAGAAGATAGATTCGCTGGGAAATAAGGATGAAGCCATTTCAAATAAAGTTTCCTGAAATGTAATAATTTGATTGAAGAAAGAAGCAAATGGAATGAATAAGAGAAAAAGTAAGGAATATGAAAACATAAGAGGTGAAATAAAATAAAACCTCTATGATGCAATAATTTATCATGTGATATTTCAAACTGAATGAATAAAGCACTCTAAATACTCTAATAATTTTCAATGAAACTGCTTTTCTTGATGTTTAAAGATTGCAGTTCATCCAATTTTGAAAAACTGTTGCTGGTGTTAAAATACAGCAAAGCTTCAGTTCGCTCATCAACTAAAGAATTTTGTGTATAGCTGATCACTAGTACTGTGTTACATTAAGAGTAAAGTACCAAATAACCTGTGCTCATACTTGGTAATAGAGAAAATTAAAACTTAAAGAGATCAACTTGGATATAGGATACTAAAGCTAATGAGGAACTCAACATGTAATTAAATAATACTGTATCATCATCATCATCATTTAACAGCCATCTTTCATGCTGGCATGAGTTGACTGGTTTGATCAGAGCTGGAAAGCCAGAGAACTGGGCCAGGCTCCATTGTCTGTTTTGGCATAGTTTTTAGAGTTGCATGCTCTTCTCTATGTCAATCACTCTACAGCATGTACTGGATGCCTTTAACATGGCACCAGCACCAGTGCTTTTTACATGGCACCAGCAATGGTGGGGTCACCGAGTAACTTGAAAGACAAAGACCTCTTGACAGAGAGGGTAAGTTGTATTGAGGGAGGTAGTCTAGTGCCAGTTGGGAGGTCAAAGTATAACAGCGGGATACAGGATAGATGTCTTGCTACATGTCTGCACTTGTTGGAAAAGAAAGAAAAGAGAGAGATAGTTAGAGAGAAAGATGGAGAGATGGGGAGAGAGAATAATAGAGCGGGATAGATGGTAGTGGAGATGTGTCAGGACATACCTTCAAATATAGTGGGGGTGTATATAAGTGAAGTGAGACAGAGGATTTGACAGGGTGAATGGGCAGGAGTGGTACAGGGATATGTTACACAAAAGTGTGAGGGGAGATGGTTATAGATGGAGTAGAAGTGACTGTAGCAAGTGAAGATGAGAGATATAGGAATGACTCTGGGTGGGGGTGGGTCTATGATAGATATGTGAGGGATTTGAAAGTGAAAGCAGAATAAGGGATAAGGACAGAGTTTAAGGATGGAGAAAGCAAGATAAAGGATAAGGATGGAGTATGGCTGAAGGCACAGAAAGGAGGTGAAATCATCTTTCTATGCCTTCAGCCATTGTTTTTTCCCTTCTGCCATTTAGGTAAAATATTTTCACATGAAAATGAAAGCCTAATGCATAGAAATAATATCCACAAACACCAATAGTATTTGTTTTATCTATTAAAATGAATCATCATGTGATTTTTCTCTAAGGCCCTACTCAGTACATCAACCTCAGCAGTAATTCAACTTGCTAAAAACAGGAAAAGCTGATCTTAAGTCACAACCTGTAAAATATATATATGCATGGCTATCACTAGCAATTGTGGATTACTTAGCATCCACATTTTCCAAGCTTTTGCTAAATGTTTCAGGTGCCCATATTATCCCAAACTGACACAGACACCCTTTTTGCCTCCCTATCATTAATCCAGGAAAACATCCAGGATGTGACAGGGAAAGAGAAAGCTACTCTAGCTGATATTTTATTTATTGCAAAAGGACATAAAGCCAAGTTGAATGCAGCAGAACTTGAACACAGAGTACAGAAAGCCTAAATAAATATCATAACACATTCCATTTATTGTTCTGCTAACCAACTGCCTAAACTGATACCTTAAAAAATGTAAGTAGAAATACATGTATCTTGGATAATGTGGTCCTAGTCAGGTTACACCTCAGAGGAAAATATGGGATTATTACAGCTTTATTGCATTTTATCAAAGTTCTGCTGGTTTAGGTATGGCTAGGAGTGAGACAATAATAACCAAATCAATTCTTTTTACTTGATTTGGTTCTTTCTAAAGGAATCACAGGTATTCCCAAATTTTACTGATTGTCATTGATCATATATTGCTTGTCCCTTTCCCAAATTTACAAAGGAAGCTTACTTAAATAATATCTCTCCTTGTTATATCTACCATTTATAGTCATTATTTGGTCAACACTTTGACATGCTGAAATAATGACTAGTGTTACAAAGCCGACCCAAAATTGAAATTACAAGTCACTAGAAATCTGACCTAGCTTAATATTCTGGATTAAGAAAGAGATAATGACCCTGGTAGTACAGATATCTGGACATAATGATTTATTCAGATCTAGTTATTGCTTACTTGAACTACCTAACAGGATTTTTTAATATATATATTTCTTTATCCTTACTTTTAGACACCATACTCTGCTATAAAACAAAGGGCTCTTTCATTTCAGGGCTTAGTGTTATGGCTATTATGAAAGAGCACATTAGTGAGGAGAAAGAGACACTTGCTGGATCTGCTTACTGACAAAAATTTCCACAGAGCTACTTTTTTGCTTGTTTACCAACAAACATCAAACCAGTATAAAAGGGACTCTGTATGACTACTCAAACTGTTAAAATTAGCAACAACGCTCTCTCAGATCATCTTGCAATCTTCAAATTAGTAAAAAATATATGCAGTAATATTACCTTATGCAGACTATTTCTGGAAAACGAAAGTTAGAATGTCTTTGATCAAAGCTCTGTTTGATTAGGACAGACTTGGGAGTTAAATAACTACATCAGCCCTTCATATAGATGGTCATTTGTGATATCATTGCATATAACAAAAAAGTTATAATTCCCAAGCAGATGTCAATTTAACACATGGTAATTATGTAAACAAACATTTGCATAGAAATTTGTCTAGAACATAAGTAACGACAAAGCAACTTTCATTCAACTTGGTGATATATCAGCACCTCTCAAAGTTCAAGAAACTAGTGATATATGTAGTTTTGAAGTGTTTTCCCTGCCTTTTTATACAATTTGCATGACTAAATACATGAAAACCCAGTTGTTATGAGAAAGTATTACATTAATTGCATGTGGATCTTAATAAAGAAAAATGTAAATACTGTATCATGTTAACTTTCTTATTTGAACAATCATCCAACAGAAAGATTTGGTTCAAAATTTAGGCATGGAATCAAATGAAATGGAATTAATTTAGCTAAGGAAATATAGACAACACATTGTTTGGATTTGGACTTTAGCCAAGGAAAATATAATTTGATAAAGAATTTTTGTTTTGGTCATACAAATTTTTATTTGCTGAATACCATTGGTAAATAATTTCTTTTTATATACATTCTATTTAAAGTACAAATTGCTTGATCAATCTTGGAAATATATTTAATTTCTTTTAAAGAGTTCTGCATAATTTTGAATTTAATAAAAGATTAATTAATCTTCAAATTCAATAATGGCATTGGATCCCTTTTTATTTTTTCCAATAATAGAATTAGTTCCATTGTCTAGTTATTTGTTTTCCTCGGTTATAAGTACAACTAATGTTAACCCTAAGATAAAAGCAAAATTAAATGTTTTTAAAACTATGTGAAGAAGGTATGTCCAGCATCTTCAAAGTGCATTTTTCTCCATTGAAGAAATAGATTAGAATTAGAATTCATTTCAATAAAAATAATTATCTGAATATCTCCCACTTCATTTTGTAGAATTCACCTGTAGGAACTCAGCAAAATACTGTTTGTCATTTTAGCTTTTTGTTTCTTTGAAGGCTATTTGAATAAGCAAACTTTTTCAAGACACCAAATTACTACAGTGCTAATATGACTTGATATTCAGTGAAAAACCAATAACATGGATAGCAACAATAAGCATTTGGTGCTTGGCCAATTGAATTACTTGATGTTATTTAATCCTTATCAAACAAATTTAGCAGAAAATAGCCTCCATTTGCAGCCTAGCACAATAGTTCTTATGCAGAGAGCAACTAACAAATACTAATAATTATTGTTTATTGCAGCCAGTCAGCACAGCCTGCGGTAATTTTTGTAGAGTTTGAATTTGTTCAACAGCCAGCAGTTTTCCACTTAATCTTTTGTACAAACATTTCTAAATAGATCACCTTCACTTCTCTTAGAAGAATACACAAAACAAGCAAAAGACAAAATAAAATACAACCAACTTTATGAGAGGAAATTAGAGATTTTGCATGCTGGTAGTTCTATTAGGATTCCTATTAAGGTCATTTGGACTTAATGTGATTAAGACTGGTCCTGAAGAGATGAGTAGGTTTGAAAGGGAAATAAAAACGGAGAATTTTGCTGAAATAATTAGGCAAACTAATTGGTCTCTGCAAGTCAGCATTGATAGCTAAATCAGCTTAGGAAAGAAAAGACAATAGCAAAAGAAAACAAATTCTATTGCTCTTAATATTATACAGTTGGCTGTTTGCATGATTTTTTTTTTCTTAAGACATTGTTTGATTATTTCAATACATTTGAAGCTTAGCATTTTTGACTTGCTTTCTTCACTTATCGCGCAATCTTCTATAACTTTTTCATATCTTAAGAACCAAAAACTTTTTAATGATTACAGCAAAGATAAAAGTGTTACTAAGTCTCAAATATACCATTATTGCTGCTACAAATTCTCTTTCAAGTAAAACACAAAGAAAGTAGTATGAAAACTTCTTACTTTTAAATTCTGATCATTGACAAAAGTTTTTGATCAAGTACCATGCAGTGTGTTCATGTGTGTATGTTTGTGTGTGTGTACATGTGTATGTGTGTGCATCAAACATGAATTTCAATATCTGTTGTTTTTTTAACAAAGATTAGAGCCTCAGTAACACAGAAATTTGTGTCTACACATATATTACTTAATATGATATATTTGAGATTCATTAGCTCCATGCTCTTTCGTTCCTATTGAAATTGCTGTCATAGCTTTAGTTTTTATTTGATTACGGTAAAGTTTCTTATTGAGCTCATACAAAGAGAAAAGTTTTGGTTCTGGTGCTTTGAAACATGTTCTGTGAAGACACGGAATAAAGGACCTTATTTGAAATGGCTTACTGTGCAGAGAGCATTGGAAAGGGCGATGTTGGGACTCTCACTAAGAGATCATACCTGGAACAACAAGATCGATGATAGAACTAGAGTGAAGGACGCATCACAAAATACCGTCATGCAAAGCTACAATAGGCTGTTCATGTTGCAAGATTCACAGTTGTCGAGTGGTACCCACACAAGCAGAAGAGACTACTTGGAAGAGCTCCAATCAGTTGGGAAGATGATTTAAGAAAGATGTTTGGAACAACGTGGAGGAGAATAGCAAGGGCATTAGGGGAATGGACTGAATATTGAAGCCAGCGCACCTGACTCAGTATCAGAAAGTTTGGCCGATCCAAGTGATTTGAAACCAAGAAATGTTGACATCAGAAAAAACATTATTTTATATATATATGTGTGTGTGTGTGTGTGTGTGTGTGTGTGTGTGTGTGTGTGCGTATACATATATATATATATACATATATACATATGTGGTAATACTTCAACAGTAAAAACATTCAAGGAACGAGATTTTTTCTTTATGTCCACATTTCAAAAAATACATCTTGTCAGAATTTAAATGTAGACCACCGAACACTTAGTAAACCATTAACATCTGGTTTATGTCTCCTTGACATCGAATTATTGTAACATTAGTTATCTTCCATGTGTTTTTTTCCTTTATATCTTCTTCTTTACAAGTATCTCTTGTTTAAACATTATTTGCTCAAAAGACAACTGATTTCAGCTTAATAAATGGTGGAATAAATTATTATTTTGACTAGGTAACTACAATTTCAGGATTTGTGGTTGTTAATTTCAGGTTATATATATATATACATAGGCATAGACATGCTTGTGAGATAAGAAACTTGCTTGCCAACCACATGCTTCTGGGTTCAGTCCCACTGTATGGCACCTTGGGCAAATGTCTTCTACTGTAGAGTTGGGCTGACCAAAACATTTTGAGTGGATTTAGTAGGCAGAAACTAAAAGGAGCTCATCATATATATTATGTACATATTTTTGTGTGTGTATGTCTGTGTTTGTCACCTCACCATCAGTTGACAACTGATGTTGTTTTTTTTTTAATGTTGCTGTAACATAGCAGTTCTGCAAAAGAGACCGATAGGATAAGTACTTGGCTTACAAAGAATAAGTGCTGGGGTTGATTTCGTACACATACACAACACGCACTCACACACACACCCAAGTATACATACATACACACACGCACACACACAAGACACATACACACACATGTAGAAACGAACTCACATACACACACATGCAAATGAACCCACACATAACTCCTACAGACACACAACACACACTCTCACACACACACAGGTATACATACATGAACACACACGCAAGTGAACCCACACATAACTCATATACACACACAACAAACATTACACATACACTCACACATACTACGCACATGCACACACAAAATAACCCACGTGCGATCCACAGAGCAAACCGCACGCATAT
>NC_068990.1:57083282-57090178 GCF_001194135.2 Octopus bimaculoides | reverse complement strand
ACACACACACACACACACACACACACACACACACACACATATATAAAGGTTATGAATGATGAGAGAAATACTATGATGAAATTTATTTAACCATTAGAAAAATCATATATCACAACATTTGTTTCACACCTTAAAGCATGTAAAATTAATTTGTCTTATTATATTTTATAATAAATATATTAATTACATGTCTGTGTTAATACAAATAATGTTTTAAATCAATACAGATATTATCAGTTTATCTCATTGCATATACAAGTATATATATAATCAAAAATGTACAGTATTATATGTGTATTATATATCTATCATGGCTGATCTTACCAATTGGTTTTGCACAAAGAATACAATGGAGTGTTAGGTAACAATCTGATTATATAACCTTATGCTCATCAGAGTTAGCCGATATGGAAAGGAATATGGTGCCTGTTCTCTAATGTCGGAGGTGAACTGAATGTTCTCAGTCACCATATTGCCTTCCATATTGGTTAACTCTGATGTGATCTCCCTGAGAACTATGTTATGGTTATGCAGCATGTCTGTGGAGTGCTCAGCTACTTGCATGGTAATTTCGCAAGCAGGTTGTTCTGTTGATCCGATCAACTGAAACCCTTGCCATTGTAACTCACAGAGTGACAGTCCTTTACAATCACAAGTCTCAGTGCTACTATATTATCCTACACTTACATAAAAAGAATCAAGTGGATCTGATATTTTTCAGTCAAACTGAATCTCCATCAGAAAGCAGATATTTTCCAATATGCATAATAATCTAAATTTCATTATCTGTTATTATATATCTTAGCAAAGTCTGAATGTTGATCAGGAGGGATTTTGAGATAGTAGGATAAAATTTGACAATATCAACTTTTGAATTTGAAGACATTTTTTATTATTAATGCTATTAAACCAACCAATAACTATGTTACTATTATTCCTTGGTTAGAAATCTGTTGCCTTAATATTATTAAAATTTCCTAGTTAATTAATCCAACAGCCTTCATATGATTATACATATATATATATATAAAATAAATGCATATATATTTATACACACACACACACACACACACACACACACACACACACACATACATACATACATACATACATACATACATACATACATACACATACATATATATATGTATATATATGCCTGTCTTTCTATATTTCCAATAATTACTTACATGTAAATGTACTGTCTGATAAGCTTGGTTATATTCACAGTAAGCTATTGATTGTTCCTTCTGACATCTCCTCAAGTTAAAATACCCCAATTATTAAAATATGAAATATAAGAAAATTTTATCTGCCATGACAATTTGGCATATGGATTTTAACAGGATTGTGATCAACACATACATAACATATATACACTGATATCAATATGTACATACACATAATTGCTTTTAATATGCTATCATATTCTCAATTCTTGTGTCAATGTACTTGCAAATATAGTTCATATTATCCGTCTAATAACACACTCACTATGAGACTATACCAAAATATGGTAGAGATGCATAAATATTTAAAGCAGATGTCATACATTGTCACATTTTTCATAATCTAACTTTCTTTAATCTTTTATCTTTTACTTGTTTCAGTCACTAAACTCTGGCCATGCTGGGACCCCTCCTTGAAGAATTTTTAGTTGAATGATTTGACCCGGTACTCATTCTATTGGTCTCTTTTACTGAACTGCTAAACTTCAAGGATGTAAGCACACCAACATCGGTTGTTGAGCAGTGCTGAGGTACAAACACAGACTTCTTACATTTGTATCTCCTAAATCCCCTCACAAGGTTTTGGTCAGCCCAAGGCTATAGTAGAAGACACGTGCTTGAGGTGCCTTACAATGGGACCAAACCTGAAACCACATGATTGGGAAGAAAACTTCTTACCACACAACCATGTCCGACAATTTAGAACTTTTTTTGGAGTCCTTTAACAGATTCAGTAGATCATTGGTATATATAGATTTTAGGAAGCTATCAAATCTAAGGCATTTTATTGTAACTTTAAAAACTCAAATTGTAAATAATTAGGGCTGAAGATAGCTTTTGTAAACATCTATTGGTGTCTATTCCACATTGAATTCCTCAATAAACTTCTTATTGACTATATGTTTCAAATACCTTTGTGCATTGCTTGTCCAGTTCTTTCTTGTATTTCATATACACCCATTTTATATAGTTCCCAGTTGAATACAATATAAGATATCTTGTTGACAACCTCCAAATTATCAGTTGAGAAGTAGTGATGTACTTATAAGTTAATTTCTCCTATTATCACCTGCAATTATAAACCTTTGTGTATCTTATGATCATCTTACTAGAAATATGGCATCTGTGATTTCATGTTCGGTACAAATGTAACTTATACGTTATCTTAGCTAATCTTATCTTGGACTAACTTTGTGACATATAAGACAGAACTCCTTTGCGACTTGCAGTAATTTGTCCTTTAGAACTGCCCAGTTGTTCTCTGTATTATAGAGCTCTGTCTCATTTATTTCTTTTTAAATGGAATTTAAAAGTTTCAAAAGAAAAAAAAATAATAATTATAAGGTGTAGGAGTGGCTGTGTGATAAGAAGCTTGCTTCCCAATCACAGACTTCTGGGTTCAATCCTGCAGAGTGGCACTTTTGGTAAGTGTCTTCTACTACAGCCTCAGGCCAATCAAAGCCCTGTGAGTGGAATTGGTAGACTGAAAGTCCATCGTATATATATATATATATAAATACACATATATATATATATACATATATATATACATATATATATACATACATATATACATACATATATATATATATATATATATATATATATATATACATATGTATATATGTATATGTGTGTGTGTATGTATATATGTATGTATGCATATATGTATATGTTCATGTGTGCGCCTTAGTATCTGTGTTTGTCCTCCCCACCACCATCGCTTGACAACCAATGTTGGTGTGTTCACATCTCCATAACTTAGCTTAGCAGTCCAGCAAAATAAGTACTAAGCTTACAAAGAATAAGTCCTGGGATCAATTTCTTCAACTAAAACCCTTTAAGGTAGTGCTCCAGCATGGCTACAGTCAATTGACTGAAACAAGCAAAAGAATAAAAGACTAAAAGAATTTAGCCATTATACTTGGGGATGGTCTTTTCTTTTTCCTTTTGCTAATTAACTGCAAGCACTATTTACTCAATCTTCACTTTAGTTTTTATTTATATTATCTTTTGCATATACACCAGTTAAATTTCTTTCATCACACATTGTGACCTCATCAGTGACTCTCAGTCCCATGTATCTTCCCTTGCTATGTTTAGTCCATCCCATTATTTAACTTTGAATGTATATATTTCTCCAGTTTTTTGCTTCCAACTCTGTTTTCCCTCAGTCCCAAAATTCTAAAACAATAGTTGCTGACAAAAGGCGCATTCTTCACTAGTATAAGATTTGATGTGCAAGACCTGTCTCATTTTCTAGTGAGAATGTAATCTTTGAGTGAAAAACAGAAAGCTTTCACTAATTAAGTAAATTTAAATAACAAAATCAGAAGATTTAATTGGGACACTTTAGTGAGAGAAGGTAGATGGAGGCTTTCAATACATGGTGCAAAAGTTCCAGACTGAATCATTCATGCCTCAGTAATAACTATGTCCCATGGTAAACTCATGCCAGGATCCTCTTGTCTTAGTCTGTTTTTATTTAGATAAAGTGTCATTTTAAACATACATGATTCTTTTAGTTAGTCAAGCAACTATAAGTAACTATATAGAGGCTCTCTGTTCCTGGTCTGATTGGTCAGTGTAAAGCGAAAACAGCTGAGTTGATAGAGTAGTGGACCACCAACTTATGCTTTGACTGTGGTCAAATTCACTGATCACAGTAGACATGTTACACAGAGGAATTTGTTCTTGTGTTCTTGCCTTATCTGACTGTAGTAACTCTTCACCTCACTGGTGCATAGCACACGTCTACTAGTTTTCACTTTTATGCATTAACTGTTTCATCAGTCATGTTAGTAGACACGAAATTTACAAGATCTCGAACAGGAAATTGTTAGTAGTGGTGCTTGTGAGACTACTACTGCTGCTACTACTACATTATCTTGTTGCTTTTGTTGTTCTTGTCATTATCATTATACAGAAACCAACATATCCCTAAATCCTTCCTACAACTTAACTTTTGACGTTTTTACTATCTCTACAGTAACTTTTCATGCCTCAGTATATTGCATGTACAAAATGGAGATTGTTTTCAAGCTGAGCTTTGTAAGCCTCTTTCTTTGCTCAGATGGCATTTTCAACTTCCTGGTTTAACCTGGCACCACACTGAGCATTGGAAACGAAGCTGCTGAACAAAACAAATCTTCACTCAATTTCAATGAATTTGAATGCAACAGTGCCTGCATATTTGTTACTAATTTCATCATATACCAGGGCTCCCCACTTTTTTCTGTAAGTCCCACTGGACTTAACAATACAAATACCACCTTGGTGCCTGGTATGGAAAACACCACAAAAATCTGCAATATTAAAAGAGTTTGAAAAAGTAACCATACCGTATTGTTGATCACACAAGTCAACAAAAGATGTGTAACAAAAGGTAGACAGGTTTGTTTGAAAAATATGCTGCTGTCTTCACCCAGTGCTGATACAATTATCAGTAATCCTGCAACTTGTTTTGGGAGGCACAGTGTTGAAGCACAAAGAATGCAAGTCCCAGGACCCCAGCAAAGTAGAGTTACATTCTCAAGTCATGCCAACTCATAAGGGTGAGTTTCCGTGGCACATAAATTCCCCACCTAAACAGGACATCCATCTGTCACAGAATTACTTATTTTTGCCAGCTGAGTGGACTGGAGCAATGTGAAATGAATTGCTTTACTCAGGAACACAATGTATCACCTGGTCCAGGAACCAAAACCACAATTTTACGATCATGAGTCCAATACCAGGACCACTTAACCATGCACCTCCACTAAAAAGGTAAATTTACTTTGTTGAGTCATACCAACTCATAAGGGTAGGTTTCCTGGTTTCCATGATACAGGACACCAATCTCTTGCAGGATTACTCATCTTTGACAGCTAAGTGAACTGGAGTAACATGAAATGAAATGTTTTTTGATCAGGAACATAATGCATTGCCCACTCCAAGAATTGAAACCACCATCTTATGATCATGAGTCCAACACCCTAACCGCAAAGCCATGTACCTCCACTCCAGGCTCTCTGAGAATATTAGGAAAAACTGTTAGTTAAAGGAACCTGGATTGTCACAATCCTTATGAATAAATAGCAGGAACTAGTTGAGGAACCAGATGCTACCATCTAGATATAATGAGTGTCTCTGTTACAAGGTTCTGTGGCTCTGGTAATATCGATTTGGATGGAGGGTGGGAACACCACTATTTTGCTGTGGTGCCAACTATATCTGTGTAGCCAGGAGTGGAGATACTCACAAGCTTCTGGCTGCTGGACTATGCTGGTAGGGTTTGCCTCCTTAAGCTTAGGCTGAAGGAAGGATCATTGTGGTTGCTGAATCTATACACACCAGACAGTAAAGCTGAATACAAATTCTTCCTTGACAAAGTCACTCCTGATTTGGATTTAGATTTTGTTAAAAATCAAACATTTGTCCTACAACAAAACTTCAATTCATATGCTGTTACTGATCACCAGACACAGAATCGAGTGGCTTGGAAGAAAGGTAACACTGAACTCAATGCAAACGAAGAGGACTAATCAGACTTCTGTTCTTGAAATGGGCTCTCTGTTATGAACACCTTCCAGCTCAGGGTTAATTCATATGTATTCCTCATACAAGTATACTTTGAGACAGTAATCACTGATAAATTTTATTATCATCTTGTACCTCTTTGAATCCATGCTGGATGTTTGTGTAAAAACAAAAGCTGACCTATCGACTGATCACTTCCTAGTTCTCTGCAACCGAAGACTGTTAGATTTCATAGGTAGAAGACAGGTAGAACTCACACAGAATGTATAATAACTATAATTATTAATTAATGAAGTATTTTAGATGGCTAACTTTCGTAAATACATTAATTTCTTTTATTTACTTGATGCAAAACCTATGTGTACTTGCATATGTACATAGAACAAGTAGTGCTTTCCAATATTTTGCACACTTTATGGAAGTTTTAATTTGTTGAACTCTTAGACCTAATAACAGTGAAGATTTTGTTTCAGTAATTTTAGTTGGTAATATGTTAAAGTTTAAAATATGAATTATGTAACATCGATCAGTTATCTTCTCAACAGCTCTTCTTCTAGTCTTTAGTTTTACATCTTTAATTTTAGATTTGATTACTTCCTTTAAAGATTTCTCTCACCTAACTTTCTTTTCCATAGCTAGTATGGCCACAGAGCAGTGGCATAGTAGAAATAGTGGAATATAACATTTGTATACATTATAACTTTGATTTCCAATGCAATTGACTTAGTCTTTATTCATTGGGTTAATAACTCAAGTATCAGTAAGATGCTAGAGTTGATTTAATCAATTACGTTCATATTGTGTTCTTGTCAACAACTTTTATGCTTCATAGTTATATTCTACACCTACATAAAGATCATCAAAAAATTTCACAAGGTTGCCTTTTTGCCTAAAGTATATAACATGGTAAAGAACTTTTAACTAATTGTGCTTACCAAAATTGTTTCCACACAGCATGTCTTAGTCTAATTTTTAATCAATTTAAATTTGCTGAATTTATCTCCCTTGGCAAAAATTTTAATTAATGCTATGATGAAGTTCATTCTTGTTGTGGGAGCAATTTCAATTGATTAAAACTTATTTATTGTTTATTACTGTATGTATGTTAGTCTGCAAATAAGTATATATATATATATATATATATAT